>NC_134700.1:151799052-152099052 GCF_043290135.1 Rhipicephalus microplus | reverse complement strand
AAACTCCTGAAGTCATACCGTTATGAAGCTGATGGAATGTATGGTGTTCTTTCGTCTGGATGCCAGATTACCGGAGCTCACTTTCTTCCCTGATGTCATGAGCGGATTTCGTCACCACCGTTCAGCCCCCGACAGCATAGCAGATCTTGTATCATCGCTTGAACCTGCTTGAGCAAACAGACATTCAGCGTATGTTCTATTTCTTGACATACAGCAAGTGTTTGACTTGGTGCCACATAAGGCGATTATTTGTGCACTGATGAATGGAGGAACTTCAGGTCGTCTGTTACACTTTCTCCTGTATTTTCTATCTGAGCGCTGAATGAGAGTGCGCATTGGAGAAGTACAGAGTCAAACTCGCGCTGTTAAATGTGGCGTCCCGCAAGGCAGCGTCTTGTCACCGCTTCTATTTAACAGCCTACTTGCCGGAGTTCCAGGCCGATTACCGCAATAATGTGACTTTCCTATAGGCATAGCTATTTATGCTGATGACATCACACTCTGGGTCAGTGGTCCGTCACAACATGGTCCACGTCTTCATGGTATATTGCAGCGAGCTTTGAATGCAACTTCAGTATACCTTGTGGAAGTTGGCCTGCAGGTTTCAACTGCGAAGTCAGCTGCGATCGCGTATCATCTTAGGCAACGCGCTCGTCGAAGCCTTAGCAAGCTTTACCTCAGAGACACACTGATACAGTGGGTACACTACCATCGCTACCGGGGTGTAATCATCGATCATCGCCTTTCTTGACACCCCAATGTTAAAACGGTGATGCGAAAATCGCTGTCCCTGTTCATGTAGCCGCCTTGACTGCTAGGGGTGAGGGCATTGGTCAGAAAACGGTACTACAGGTTTACCAATCAGCTGTACTCTCTTGTAGGATATGTGCCTTGCCAGTCTTGATTGTACAGCTTGCTTTAATATCTCAGATGGAACGGGATCATCGTGTAGCCTTCCGAGTACTGTTTAGCTTAACTCGTGAAGCACGATCCATCCCACTACTGACTGAAGCACACCAGTAGCCGCTAAGGCTGCAAGCTGACCAGAAAGTGCTACATCATAATGAGCATCTAAACCGAGCCCCGCAGGGCAAGACACTCCTTAACAGGCTGTTACAGCGCCCACTTTCTCGGGTGGATAAAATGGCGGCTTTGTTCAATGACATTACTGGGAATTCTGGTGAAACTATTGAGTTGCCAAAATCGACAGAGCACAGGCCATGTGCCTTCACTACCCATCTGTCAATTCCAGGAATACGCAAAAAGTTTGACCAAGCTGTTTTGCAACTATACCAATTAGCCCATTTACACTTACTTGAAAACTTCGAAGACTATCCAAAGTATTTACGGCGTTCGGTGACTGCATGCAGAAGCGTAATAAGGAAGGTCGTGCTTAGGTTCTATAGCCTTGGCTGTGCTGCCACAGAAAACTGTCGCGATGTATTATATATTCTATCTCAGAAAGCGGGTGCCTTTAGGCCAAATATTCTCAAACATAGGTCAAAATATTGCGTCCCTTCGATGTATCTTCATCAACAGAAGTGCACAGTGATGTTATAGTGGCATCGGTGCCGTGCAGCATCATCAAGAAGCTGCACGCGTAGTGGTTTGTGCCAGCATGGGTGTGCAAACTTTCTTGAACAAAAGTTTTTCACAAGCACACAAATATGTCAGTTTTTCTTTCAATGAGGCGGAGCGCAGTGCGACAAACAAGAATGTTTGGCAGCTGTTTTCACGGTACATAAATTTTGGCCTTACATAAGGACGTCCGTTTCCAATCGTTAGCTATACGACCACGCTTTATGCTGGCTAGTGAATCTCCGTGACCAAAGTAGGAGTGACCCACAGGAGAGTGAACGCTGCTTCCGTTGGTCTCTTGAACTACAGGAGTACGATTTCGACAGCTCGTTTAAGTCTGGACGTCGCTGATGGAGGCTGTCTCTCCCGCCATCCTCTGACAAAGGCCGTTTTCATGAAAGTTTGCCTCCGTTTCTTCCTATTCCCCTTGCTCAGCTCATGCCCGCTGCAATAATAACAAAATTCACAGCGTATCCACGGAGGGAATGATGATGAATGGGGCGAAGCGTGCATTGGTCCGCTGTCTGCCTGTCTGTCTGTCTGTCTGTCTGTCTGTCTGTCTGTCTGTCTGTCTGTCTGTCTGTCTGTCTGTCTGTCCGTCTGCTCCTATCACACTAGAGCACGCACAGGATGGACGGATGGACGAAAAATTACAACATGATCGCCTTTACTCCACATGCTTCGCATAACGTCGATTCCCGAGGTACGTGGGATCTGCCGATTTTGTGTGTGTGTGTGTGTGTGTGTGTGTGTGTGTGTGTGTGTGTGTGTGTGTGTGTGTGTGTGTGTGTGTGTGTGTGTGTGTGTGTGTGTGTGTGTGTGTGTGTGTGTGTGCAAAAGACTGCGCTGCTGCTAATACAGGGGAACACCTCGTGGTCGGGCCCCTGTTTCAAGAGTCGAACCACAGGCAACATTTTTAGTGGAGATATTAAGGGGCTCTGAAACACTTTCGAAAGTAATTTTCAAATGACTCTATTAAGAGGGCATATTGCTTCACGAATCAACTGCCACAATAAAACAAAGAATCCCCCAAGCATGAGCGGAGTTGCGGAGAACTGTCACTTTCATTGTCCTTTCGTACTGGCGAGATGCCAGAAGCTACACTGGGAGAAGCAATCTCTGAAAGTAAGTAGTTACTAGTAATATGTAACCAGTAACTAGTTACTGTTTTAAGTAACTTGTGAGTGTAAATAGTTACGTTTAGGTTAGATGAATTTGTTAGAAAAATAGCGTTACAGTTACTTGTACTTTTATAAAAAAATTTAAGAAACAGCAACGTTCCGTAAACTTCATTTCACTGCCAAGATACCTGGTCGCCATGGATAGTACACGATGCCCACGAATCGACTGATAGCGTACAGGACCACCTTGAAAATTTCTGTGTCCACGATTTTACCACGAGCTATTTTCACTCTCCGCATGTCTTGACACACTTTTATTAGGTAATATTTTTATTTTCACTTCTCTCCTATTACTCATCTTATAGAGTAGCGGAAAGTAACTGCGTTACTTTTTCACGACAACTATAGCTATAGCAGGTTACTTGAGGAAATTCTGCAAATGTAGCTCTAACGCTAATTGTTTTTACTGGTAACGCGCCCATGACTGCGGAGATGCCTGACAAGGGGCTAACAAGATGCGCCGCTTCGTCAGCGAGTGTCATGACGTTTAGCTCTTCTATATTAGGGCGAAGCTCCTTACGCCATGGGTCGAATGTCCCGTGTCGTTATCATAGTATCCACCTCTCGTTTAGTCCTTAGAATGTCCGCTGGATGGCAGTATTTGTATATGATATTTCATGATAAGATGCCAGATGGTGGTACTTGGAAGGTTCATTAGATGGGTGGTCGGATGCACGGACAGACACACATACAAACAGATGAATGGACGGGATGGACGCACAGACAGACAGACAGACAGACAGACAGACAGACAGACAGACAGACAGACAAGCAGGCAGATGGACGGACGGACGGACGGATAGAGTGACGCAGTGACTTAAGCCGTGACGCACAGACCGACGAATGGACGCTCCGGCCCACTCATCTTCATTCACTCCGTGTATATGCTGTGAGTTTTCTTCTTCAAACGCGTGACTTATTTTCAGTGCGATCATACGCGCGGGGAGTTGTGACGAAATTGGGTAGTAGCCGCATGGACTATGCAGCTCACTATGCTCAACTCGTCGAATGGCCGTGGACTCAATCAGTGGCCGTGAACATTTGTTCGTCCGGACGCACGGACGCTTCGCTCCAATGATAGTAATTCACTCCGTGGATATGCTGTGATTTTGTTTTCTGACAAATCCACACGAATTTGCTTGTTGCTCCACGACAAAAGGATGTTTTATCAGTTTTACTTTCCGGAGTGGTAAGACGCGTTTGAAAATGTTTGTCTGACTACTGGAAAATTATTCGAAAATTGTTCGATCATTATTCGTATTGGACTCGTATTCAATTTGGTTTTCCAGTTCACTATTCGCAAGCTCCTAGTTTAGATTTGAGGCCGGTGGAACCAAGACGAGCGTAAATATATGGGATGCATCACCAAAACTGCGACATTGCGCCATGAAAGGTCGCAAATAAAACGTTCACAATGGAAGCATGCGAGCGCGAACACAAATCAACATATGAAAGCTACTCCGATGGTCCAGCTAGAGCTCTGTGTAACTAGCATCGAAGCCCGATACTCAGACCGTTTCATCACAAGCGTATGCAATATGATAAATAGTGATATTTCAAGTATAAGCATATTATTACTCATTCACGATACCAACAATATTACGCTTACCGCTGCATGACGCTTTCAAGACGAGAAATAGCGTTAAATACAACTTTGCGATTGGTGGGTGGCCACTTTGATGTTTCTGCACAAACCTCCGCGACGTCAAGTTTTGACGGCGTCTACTAGGGCCTACGTGATTCCTGATTGGTAAATATGTTTCGAATTGTCCTCTGAGGGTGGCCAGAAACCTAGCAAAAGCAATTTTCAGAAACTTTTGAGAAGCCAGCGTGTCATGAATACGTAAAAAATAATCGGTGACGTCACGGGCGGAGATTTTCGGCATTAAATTTAAAAATCACGCTCTGGCGTTTATTTTGGCTAGTAATAATGAACCTGACTTGGCGAGAGTAACCACAATACAATTTTAGAGTATAATTTACTGGTCTAAACTAATTCGTTGTTTCATTTTCTTGTCCCTTTAAGTATGTACCATGTGCATGCAAGCGCGTTTCGATGTCTGCGTGGCTTCAGCGACGCTTACGGTTTCCCCCAAAAATTTCTGTGTTGTTATGCCAGAGGCATGATCCTCGTTCGGGAGCGCTTCTTCCCAAGAAAATGAACGCAATTTCTGTGAACTCTCTCTTTCCCAGCACAACGTGCAGTTCCGAGGATGACCTCGCAGACGGCAGTGAGCCATGTGCAGTCCCGGGGAAAGCTGCGCCTCCTCCGACGAGCCACGTGCAATTCCAGAGAAGTCTTCGCCTCCTCTGTTAAGCAACGGGAACTGGCCTCAAAGAAAAGACCAAAACGTTATTTAAGGCCGTGGCAGCCCGATGTTTGAGGATTTTGCCCCCGCTGACATCATCATGCTAGCCGACTCTGTACAAATCATAACCTTCTGCTTTAAACGTTAATACCAGTTTTGTTTTCAAAACGATTTCCTCCCTATTCCGCCTCTGGATGAAGGCTTCAGCGACGTCCGTTTGGCTGCTCGCTGCTACCGGCTACCGCTACCATCGCGACATAGCGAATTCCTCACAGTGGTGGCAGCGGTGGGATGCCATCAAAGCCAAATTCCTAACAGCGGTTGGCAGCTTCGGGATACGTTACTCCTGTCCTGAACGCTTTGCTGCTCTGAGACCCGCTACCCCGATCTCAACGGCTGAAAAGTTGGATCGGTTTCCTGGAAGCCTGAGGACGACCACCCTGATATCAGCGTTTGGATACGCTAGAATACGCTACCCCTGTCGTCAACGTTTCACTGCTGTGGCACCCGCTACCCAGATCTTAACGGCTCGGAGTTGGAGCGGATTCCTGCTGGCCCAAAGACACCAACGACACTGTTCAATGACAGCCACGAGTTGGACCATGGTCGGCTACTTTGGTTGGGTGAGTGACCAAAGTTTACTGTTCATTTCAACAGACCTCTCTAGCACAAGAGAGTGTTTTGTGTTTTGTTGGTTATAATTTATTATTCACGAGCTTTAAACCATGAGATTAGATTTAGAGTACTAGAAATATCTGTAATAGAATATCACGATGGACGAGATCGCGATGGGGCAGTACCTTGTACAGGAGCTCCATGAAATTTATAGAGCCATTGCGATTTCCGCAGGGTCTGCTATAACAAGGGAAGCGATTCTTGAGGTGATGCGGGCAGAGCATGTGACGGCCGGGGAAAGTGACAAGTTTTGGGAGCTCATTTTTGAGCAAAAGCAGAAGGCCGTAAAACGAGAGGCCGAGAAACACCGCGGAGAGCGAGAGGCTTAAAATCGCGAACAGTGCGATGCCGAGGAAAGTCGCGAAGAGCGAAACACCGAGAAACGACGTGAAGAGCCCAAAGCTCAAAGACACGAACAATGGGAGGCCGAGGAGAGACGCAAAAGAAGAGAGCATGCAAACCAAATTCGAGCGCTTAAGTGGCAGCAAGCGAAACGCCAGCTCCACAAATTTCATCGCGCATTTTCTGGATGATTTTGACGCTGTCTGCAGTAATGTCGGTGTCAGCTACCACCTTTGGATGGAGAGACTAGTCACGTTGTTGTTGCGCGAGATAACGCATATTTTGCATTGCTTATGCGCCGATAAAGCAGGAGACTTTAGTCATGCTAGATATGCTTTGATAAGATTCAAGTCCTGCTGACTGGGAAAGTCGGAGCGATAGAGACAGAACTGAAGCAGCGCGTCGTAAGACGCCTGAGTAACGAGGTAGACGACCGCCGAAAAAAGTGAGAGGATGAGACGCGTCGTAGAGCACTGGAGGATGACGCGCGCCATAAAGCGATGGAGGCCCGTCGCATGACGCTTCAGGATGAGGCTCGCCGAAAAGCGTTAGATGAGGGCAGACGGAAATCGCTAGAGGCTGAGGCCCGTCGCTAGGCGCAAGTCGCTGAAGTGCGTCAGAGAAAGCGGGGCGCTGAGGAAAGTCGCCAGGCATCTGACGTTGAGGCCCGTCACAAGGTGCAAAACGCCGAATTGCGTCTGACAGAGCCAGGCGCTGGGGTGCCTCGCGAAGACTTTGGGACCAAGGCCCATCACATAGCTAAGGACGCCGAGGTGCATCATAAAGCGCTGGAGACGGAGCCGCTAGGCAGACCACATGATCAAGATGAATCACGTCGAAAAGTACTTGACGACAAATCGCTACGCAAGGTGCTAGAGGTTGATGCCTGTCGACAAGAGCTTGAGGATGCACGACATAAAGCGTTACAAAATAAAGCTCGTAAAAGAGAGCATCAGGCCGACCTCAAAGGCCAGAGAACAAGCGCTATCTATGACAGCGATAGACCCCCATCGATAGAGAGGACTCTAGGCGAGTGTGTTAGCTTTAAACTCATAGGGACTCCCGTTCTGTCACAGGCGGTGACAGCTAGCAACGGGCCCGAAGAAACACTAGCTAACAAATCTGGAGCTTTGACTCCACAAAAAGGAGGCAGCACACTTGTAAGTGTGTCGAGGCTGCTAGTTCTGCGATAAGTTTCGACAGAAAGAGGCGTCGACGTAAGCGTAACGCGCTGAAGACGACTGGCGCCAAGTGCGATAAAGCCGCTGTGAAGTGCCATAACATCATCAGTCGAGACGCCAGGTTTAGGGCTAGGCGTAAGATTACGAAAGGACCCTATAGAAAACGTTTGAACCTCAGATCATCACTGATATTGAGATTAAATGACAAGTGCACCAAGAAAAACCAAATTTCAGGGAAATTCGGACGCCGAGATCATCGCTTGGTCTCCTCATTTTCGGTGTCACGTAGAGGCAATCACGAGAAGAAGCATCGCTTACACCTAAGCCGTAACACAGGCTGTTGTTCCCCACCGTGGCAAAAGGGTTACGGGTCGAATTGGCGGGGTAAAGGACGCAGGGCAGATGTCCCCTTATTCGCGCTAAGCGGCTGTACGTCCGAAGTTGGTGCTACTCAGTTTGGCAAACAGTATTGTTCGTTGCGCCTTTGTCAAGACCAGGTCCCTCGAAAGCTATGGAGTGCGGGATTGCCCAGAGTTCGTCTGAGAGGGGCCCGTCTTACTAAAAATGGATGTTGTATTGAACGTTGGCAATTATTTTTCTAGTTTGGTCGTCTGCCGACGAGCAAAAAATGCGTCTGATTTTTCGTAAGTTTTACTTTTCTTGTCATCAAAGAAGCAGACATGGAGATGTTTGTTTGTTTACTTTTACTAATATATCGAAAGGTAACGGTACGCGTGTTTCATTTTAACAGAGAAGGCTGTGTAAAAGTTCCTGTTTAAAACACCTTTTGTATTTGGCATTACGTGTTAGCATGTGCGTCAGTATAGGTTAACTTTTAGCTTTGCGTTGTGTAACGCGCGTAAGTTTGATTTTCAGTCTCATTTTTTTTCCAAAGCGTGCTTTCATTTGTCGTGATGATCATTGGATCCGCGCATTGAATGAGAGCTGCTCGGAAGACTATTTTTGTAATAATTAACGGTCTGACGCTTGCAAGCGACGCCAATGTGCGTCACTGAGAAGGGAAGGAAGGAAGGGAAGCAACAAAAGGGAGAAGGCAGGGAGGTTGACCAGAAAGACATCCGGTTGGCTACCCTACACTGGGGGATTAGAAAGGGGACAAGAAAGACGAGAAAGAGGGAAGAGAGGGAAAAAAGGGTGGGGGAGAGACTGACAGTAATATAAAAGCAGCGTGTAGAACTCTACCGAATGTCAGAGGCGTTCACACAAGCCTGTCTTTCTCAGGAAACACAGCAGGGCTTTCACTGCCTTGTGGGCTGTCGAAGCATGTGGACGTTGCTGTAATAGCACCTGCACAGAAAGAGGCAGATCATCCAGTCGTCGCATTGCGTTGGCAAGTACTTGTCTATCTGAGGCAAATCGAGGACAATGGCACAGCAGGTGTTCGATATTTTCGTCGGTGCCGCAAAGATTGCACGCCGCACTGTCAGTAATTCCGATTAACGTGGTATAAGCTTTCGTGAAAGCAACTCCCAGCCAAAGGCGATAGAGAAGCGAAGCTGCACGTCGATGTAGGCCGGGTGGAGGCCGGAGTTGTAGCGAAGGGTCGAGCTCGTGCAGTCTTGTACGTCGTATGCTTGGTGTGTTCCACTCAGTCAGGGTGAGACTGCGGGCCAGTTGACGAATCGGCCTCGCCGCATCCGCTCTTGAAAGCGGAATCGGAACGCTGTTCACTTCTTTATGTGACGTGCGAGCAGCATGATCTGCAGAATCATTGCCGCCTATACCACGATGCCCAGGTAACCACTGAAAGACGATGTCATGGCCTTTTTGTATTAAAAGGTGGTGTGAAGTTTCACGGTTTGGTAGGTCAACTGGTCGTGGCATCCGCGTCGGAGAACTGATATCAGGCACTGTAACGCTGATTTTGAGTCAGAAAACACAGCCCATTTACCTGGTCTTTCTTCTAAATTGACGAGTTCCAGTGCATTGCGCAAAGCCTCGAGTTCTGCCGTCGTTGACGTTGTCACATGTGAAGTCTTAAAACACCGAGTTACTCCTTGTGATGGTATAACCACTGCTCCACCTGAACTAGACGGCGTAGTAGAGCCATCTGTGTAAATGTGCACGTGGTTACTGTAGTTTTGTTTCAGTAGGAATAGACTCAGTTGTTTCAGGGCATGTGTCGGTAAGTCCGATTTTCTCCTCATTCCTGGAATCGTTAAGTGAACTCGCGGCCGGCTCAAGCTCCAAGGAGGAAGCAGTGGCTTTGATGCAGGTGCGTATGTCTCAGCAAACGATGAACGATGCTTGGAGACAATAGTGCCGTATGTCGTGCGGGGCCTTTCAGTAGCTAGTCTCGCCAGGTGGTGAGAAGGGGTCCTGGCATAATGCCTGAGGTGCATGCGCATTGTCTCGGTAATAATATGCGTCTTTATCGAGTGATCTTGAGCGATGGCAATGGTTTCAGCCGTTGAAGCACTGCGGGGTAATCCAAGGCATATCTTAAGTGCTTGCGCTTGAATGCTCTCAATGGCGCGAAGGTTGGTCTTGCCGGTGTTAGATATTGCAGGTAAGCTTTTCAGTAAGAATCCGATAAACAGCACTCTGTACAGTTGTAGCATGGATGGTATAGGCACTCCCCAATTCTTTCCTGCAAGGAATTTGAACATGTGGCATGTTGCGATCAGCCGCTTCTTCACATAGTTCACGTGTGGAGTCCACGACAGGTTTCTATCTATTATGACTCCCAAGAACCTTTGGCTTATGCTGAACGATATATATTCTTCATTAATCGATATGCTGTAAGCAGACATCGGTTTCCGCGTGAACGCTACCACTGCACATTTTCCGCAGAAAACCTCGAGGCCTTGTTTACGAAGGTAGCATGACATCGTTGTAGCAGCCTTCTGAAGGCGGGCGCTAAGCTGAGGCCTTGTCACACCTGATGTCCAAATGCAGATGTCATCAGCATCGACAGAAAGTTCTACAGTGCTAGGTAGCTGCTCGACTAGACCAATGAGAGTTAGGTTGAAAAGTGTAGGGCTTAGCACTCCTCCCTGAGGAACTCCTCGGCTGCTGTAATAATCAGGTGTTGGCCCATTCGCTGTCATCACGTAAAATGATCTCAGCTGTAAGTAGCTGTACACCCACATATATATCTTGCCACCAAGACCTACTGTTTCCAGAGCACTAAGAATGGCTTCATGGGTGACATTGTCGTGATCCCCCTTAACGTCTAGAAACAGGGCGACGCACAGTCTCTTACAGGCTCTCTGGTGTTGAACATATGTCACCAGATCAACAACGTTGTCGATTGACGATTGGCCGCGCCTGAATCAGGTCATTGATACTGGATAGATTTTGTAGTGCTCTACATACCACTCCATTCATGTTAGAATCATTAGTTCCATCGTTTTTCCCACACAACGGGCAAGCGCGATAGGACGGTATGAGGCAATACCCAAAGGAGATTTACCAGCCTTTAGAAGTGGAATGTTCCAATGGCGGCCTGTAGTCCAGAGATTCTTAGCACCCTCTGCTGCGTTGCAAGTCTGACCACCGCCGTAGTCTGTTGCTTCGCAGCTGCTGAGGACTGAGGGCCGTGAGTTATTTGGCGTATCCACGTGGGAGGTAGTGGCCAGATACTGCACCAGGGTGGCCAATCCTTCTCTAGTGAGGTAGTGCGTTCCCGGCGGTGGTTACCGGTGAGGCCGCACCTCAGGCCTCTTAATGCAGTTCCATACTCGCGGTTTTTTTTTCTGACTGTTGTTGTTTTCACAGATTCACACTGCTGTCCGCTTTTAAAATTTGAAATTTTCGTTTGTAATAGCAGTATTTGTATCGGTTGAACTCCTTGTATCTTCACGAACAAATAGACACCACTCTGACCCTCCTAGGACCAAAATTGCTAAAGTTATAGGTAGATATGTGCAGAGCTCACTTACCTGTGCTGTTGACGCGGCTGCTCCCGCTCCCGCAGTTGGAATAATCTGTGCTTATTGGCTAAGAGGTGGAGGAGCAGTTCCGGTGGGCTTAATTCGCGGTGGAAGCTATTTCGCCAAACTAAGCTCAAGCAGTGACAGCAGTCCGGCAACATTGAGTGTGTCTTCTGAATAAGTCTCTTTTGACGCTCTCAGTTGGAACCTGAACTTGGCAACGTTTAACACTAGAACCTTATCTAGTGAGGGAAGTCTAGCTGTACTATTCGAGGAGCTAGAGGGTGTTAAATGGGATATAATAGGGCTCAGTGAGGATAGGAGGACAGATGAGGCCTATACGGTGCTACAGAATGGGCACGTCCTTTGCTATCGGGGCTTGGCAGACAGAAGAGAACTGGGAGTGGGGTTCCTAATTCACAGAAACATAGCTGGCAACATAGAGGAATATTATAGCATCAATGAAAGGGTGGTAGGTATTGTAATTAAACTGAATAAAAGATACAAGATGAAGGTAGTACAGGCTTACGCGCCTACATCCAGCCATGATGACGCTTCAGTTGAAAGCTTCTATGAAGACGTGGAATCGGCAATGAGTAAGGTAAAAACACAGTATACTATAGTGATGGGCGACTTTAATGCAAAGATAGGGAAGAAGCAGGCTTGAGACCAGGCAGTAGGAGATTATGGCATCGGCACTAGAAACGCCAGAGGAGAGCTACTAGTAGAATTCGCAGAACGCAATAATTTACGGATTTTGAATACCTTCTACCGAAAACGAGAAAACCGCAAGGGGACATGGAGGAGCCCTAATGGCGAAAATAAGAACGAAATAGACTTTATAATGACTGCACACCCAGGAATCGTGCAGGATGTGGAAGTGGTTGGCAAGGTACGATGCAGTGACCATAGAATGGTACGGTCTCGAATTCGCCTAGACTTGAAGAAGGAACGACAGAAACTAATACGCAAGAAGCCAATCACTGAGCTAGCACTGAGAGGGAAAGTACAGGAATTCAGAGTGTCGCTGCAGAACAGGTACTCGGCCCTTAGTGAGGAAACCAACCTTAGCGTAGATACAATGAATGATAATCTGACGAGTATCATTACGGAGTGTGCATTGGAAGTTGGAGGCAGGGTAGTTAGACAGGACACTGGCAAGCTTTCCCAGGAAACGAAGAACCTAAATAAGAAGCGTCAAATCATGAAAGTGTCAAGTAAAACAGACGAAATAGAACTGGCAGAGCTTTCGAAGTTGATTAATAGACGTAAAGTATGCGATGTAAGAAGGTATACCATGGAGAAAATTGAACACGCTCTAAAAAACGGAGGAAGCTTCAAAGCAGTGAAGAGGAAACTTGGGATAGGCAAAAGTCGGATGTATGCACTAAGGGACAAAGAAGGCAAAATAACTACCAATATGAATAGGATAGTCAAAATAGCGGAGGAGTTTTACAGAAATCTGTACAGTAGCCGAGACAACCACGACCTTAATACGATAAAAACTAGCAGTAACCCAGATGACACCCCACCAGTAATGATAGAAGAAGTCAGAAAAGCTTTGGAGAGCATGCAAAGAGGCAAAGCTGCTGGTGAGGATCAGGTAACATCAGATCTGCTGAAAGATGGAGGACAGATTGTGTTAGAAAAACTAGCCACTCTGTTTACGAGGTGTCTCCTGACCGGAAGGGTACCAGAGTCTTGGAAGAACGCTAACATCATCTTAATACATAAGAAAGGAGATGACAAGGACTTGAAGAATTACAGGCCGATCAGCTTGCTTTCTGTAGTGTACAAGCTATTTACAAAGGTAATTGCTAACAGAGTAAAGAACACATTAGAATTCAATCAACCAAAGGAACAAGCAGGATTTCGAACAGGCTACTCAACAATTGACCACATTCATACTATCAATCAGGTAATAGAGAAATGCTCAGAGTATAACCAACCACTATACATAGCCTTCATAGATTACGAGAAGGCGTTTGATTCAGTAGAAATATCAGCCGTCACGCAGACACTGCGGAATCAGGGCGTAGATGAAGTATTTATAAACATTCTGGAAGAAATCTACAGGGGATCAACTGCTACCATAGTGCTTCATAAAGAAAGCAACAGAATACCAATCAAGAAGGGTGTAAGGCAGGGGGACACAATCTCCCCAATGCTATTTACCGCGTGCTTACAGGAGGTTTTCAGTAGCCTAGAATGGGAACAGTTAGGGATAAGAGTTAATGGAGAATACCTTATAAACCTGCGCTTCGCCGATGATATTGCATTGCTGAGTAACTCAGGGGACGAATTGCTACTCATGATTACGGAGTTACACAAGGAGAGCAGAAAGGTGGGTCTTAAAATTAATCTGCAGAAAATGAAAGTAATGTACAACAACCTCGGAAAGGAACAGCGCTTCGAGATAGGTAATAGTGCACTTGAAGTTGTAAAAGACTATATCTACTTAGGGCAGGTAATAACCGCAGAGCCTAACCACGAGATTGAAGTAACTAGAAGAATAAGAATGGGGTGGAGCACATTCGGCAAGCACTCTCAAATTCTGGCAGGTAGATTGCCTCTATCCCTTAAGAGGAAGGTATATAACAGCTGTATCTTGCCGGTACTTAGCTACGGAGCAGAAACCGAAAGACTCAAAAAGAGGGTTCAACTTAAATTGAGGACGACGCAGCGAATAATGGAAAGAAAAATGGTAGGTGTAACCTTGAGAGACAAGAAGAGAGCGGAGTGGATTAGGGGACAAACGGGGGTTAAGGATATCATAGTTGAAATGAAGAAGAGGAAATGGACATGGGCCGGGCATGTAGCGCGTAGACAGGATAACCGCTGGTCATTAAGAGTAGCTAACTGGATTCCTAGAGAAGGAAAGCGGGTTAGGGGGAGACAGAAGGTAGGTGGGCAGATGAAATTAAGATGTTTGCGGGTATAAATTGGCAGCAGCAAGCACAGGACCGGGTTAACTGGCTGAGCATGGGAGAGGCCTTTGTCCTGCAGTGGACGTAGCCAGGCTGATGATGATGATGATGAGAAGTGGAATGAGGTGACTTCACTTCCATGCCTGGGGAACCGTACCAGTCTGCGAGGAGTCGTTGTATAGGCGTAAGAGTGCCTTCCGAGCTTCGTCTCCAAGATTACAAAGGGCACGATAGGTAATGCCGTCAGGTACGGGTGCTGAAGAACGTCTGCACAGTGCCAGTGCCGCCTCTAGCTCATCCATAGAAAACTGGCATTCCATACGGGGATCACGTGAGGGTGGTGGGTTGTCAAATGTTCCCGTTCTTGATACTGCGAAATTGTAATCACCGGCAATTCTTCAACAGAAAGATTCTGCGACGTCAATCTCTCTGCATCGAAGGTGAAGTGCCAGAGATGTAAACGGGTGTCGCTGACCCAAGGTTGTGCTAAGACCCCGGACA
The DNA here is from genome assembly GCF_043290135.1 of Rhipicephalus microplus. Classification (NCBI taxonomy): domain Eukaryota; kingdom Metazoa; phylum Arthropoda; class Arachnida; order Ixodida; family Ixodidae; genus Rhipicephalus; species Rhipicephalus microplus. The sequence continues at coordinate 152,084,462 of NC_134700.1, read as the reverse complement.
GTTCGCCATATCAGTGATAGGGGCTTTCGTGGATCCAACGACTCGCAAAAGGATGTCCAACGTCGCCTAGCCAGTTTATCTGTGTACCGCTGCATTTTCTTTTGAATGCTTCTAGCCAGCCTCAAATCATCCGTGCACTTTGTGCGTCGGTACCTTCGTTCTGCACGACGGCATATTGTGCGAAGTTTCTCAAGCTCGATGTCGAAATCGGTGTGCTTGTGACTAGTCAATGGTGTATGCGTGGTATTCTGCAGGACATCCTTTATCGAGTCCTCTAGGTTATATGGTGAGCCGTCGGTACAGCAGTCTTCCATTAACATTTTGAATTTCGGCCAATCGGTGTATTTGAGGCCTCTTGAGGACTTGGAGCTGGTGAAACCTTCTATTCTCAGGTAAGTTGGTATATGGTCGCTGCCCCGCGTTTCCAGATCCCAAAACCAGTGCACTTTCCTGGTAAGCGAGCGAGAAACCAATGGAAGGTCCAGGCAGCTGCTATAGGCTGATCCGCATAAATATGTAGGGCTTCCATCGTTACAAACGCAGAGTTCATACTCCGAGGCTAAGGACACCAATTTTCTTCCTCTAGAGGTGTCCCTGGAGCTTCCCCATAGGAAATGGTGGGCATTGAAGTCGCCAGTGATCACCCATGGCCTTGGAGTGGATGTCAGAATACCGCGTAAGTGCTCGCAGTCAAGGCGGCTTGATGGAGATAAGTAAGCTCCGATAATCGTGAAAGCAACCTTACCCTTCTTCACAGTAAGGCACGCATACTGATTTCCTTCATCAGGCGAGACTCTGTGGTGAACGTAAGTGATGTAATGGCGAAGGAATACAATAACTTTGCTGCAGTCTCTGTGAGTGGAGGAGATAAGGCACTCATATCCTGACAGCTTGATTGAAGCACACAGGTTGGGTTCACAAATCACAATAATGGGGAAGCGGTTCACAAATACAAACTGTCGAAAGTCAGACATGCGCGACTTCAGTCCTCTGGCGTTCCACTGAAAGACAGATGCATTCCTGACTTCCGCTCGAAACGACGGTGCCTCGCTGGCCATGGTTTTACCTTGGAGCTGCAAGCACCGGACTCCGGGTGTCCAGCAGCACATGCAGTGCGGTCTGCGCAGCCGAAGTCTTCATATTAGTCAGTCGGACACGCATGGTACTCATGAGCGATTGCAGCAAGCTTATCACTTGATCTTCATTCATCGCATCACTGGTTTGAAGGGTCGTCGAGGGCGGCGTGATTTGATGCAGCTCCGAAGTAGGTTGACTTCGTGGAAGTGAGGGCCACTGTTCGGAATGTGCGACTGCTGTCCCTTTCTTGTGTTTGGCAGTATCCGCCTTCAGTGAGCTCGGCGTTTGTGGGTCAGCTCCTTTGATAGAGGATGAACGGATGTCGCTGAAGCCTTCGCCCAGGGGTGGAATGGGGAGACAATCGTTTTGAAAACAAAACAAGTAGCAACGTCTATAGCAGAAGCTTATCATTGAGAAGTGCTTGGTATTCTAAATTGTAGTTTCCGGGCCAAATTGGGTTATCCTTAACAGATTCGATCATCTACAATCTGCCTACATAACAATTTAGAATCGCTCCAAAAAATCCGTTTGGTTTAGCAGTGTCATGCGCTGACACTTAGCTAAAGGTGTGCCCACATTGTGCACTCCTCATGAGATACGTTGCTGGGGACGCTATCTTTAGCTCAGCCTAATCTCGAGGAAGTATTTTCGCTTCTGCTCGTCTGGCGATTTGATCAGCATGTAGAGGGTGTTTGGCTTTCTGCTCGACTCCATTGTTTCAGTGATCCTCTGCATTGCTGTGAAAGCCACCACGTGCGGAGAGAGCGTAACGGCTGCAGTTCTCAGTGGTCAACCAGCATCCCTCCTTCCGAGCAGCGCTATACGGCTCAGAACTTCCGTATGCATTGTCTGGTGGCAGGGCTGCTGTTATGCCAGAGGCATGCTTAATCGACGTAGCGCGTTTTAAAACATAGGACAGGGGAAGGGACAGAAGGGAGCGCTTACTTCCAACAAAATTTTATTTCAAGGAGCGTAAATACATATGCTCATGAAATTCGAAAACAACAGACAAACAGAAGAAAAACCCTCTCTTGCCATGCGCTAAAGTAGAGGGTTTTTCATCTGTTTGTCTGTTGTTTTCGAATTTCATGAGCATATATATGTACGCTCCTTGAAATAAAATTTTGTTGGAAGTAAGTGCTCCCTTCTGTCCCTTCCCCTGTCCTATGTTTTAAAACGCGCTACGTCGATTAAGTATGTCTTACCAACAGGCCCAACTTTATACTCTAGCCAGAGGCATGGTCCTTGTTCGTGAGCGCTTCTTCCCAGGAAAATGAGCGCTGTTCCGATGAACTCTCCCCCCTCCCAGCGCAACGTGCAGTTTCGAGGAAGGCCTCGGAGATGGCGGCGAGTCACGTGCAGTTCCAGGGAAAGCTGTGCCTCCTCCGACGAGCCACGTGAAGCTCCGGGGAAGGCTTCACCTCTTCCGCCAAGCACCGCGGGAACTGGTCTCAAAGAAAAGACCAATACATTATTTAAGGCCGTGCCAGCCCGATGTTTGTGGATTTTGCTCCAGCCGACGTCGTCGTACTGGCTGGCTCTGTACAAACGATAAGCTTCTGCTATAGACATTGCTACATGTTTTGTTTTCAAAACGATTGCCTCCCCATTCTGCCTCTGGGCGAAGGCTTCAGTGACATCCGTTCGGCTGTTCGCCGCTCTCGGCTACCGCTACCATCGCGACACAGCGAATTCCTAACAGCGTGCAAGCCAGTGCGTTGACATGCTTGGCGCATTTTCTCAGCGCTGACCAACTGTTGGTAGCTGAACGGTAGGCAATTTAATAGAATGCGAGTGAATTACGAAACAATTCACAAACGACAATGTAACACGCATTGACCATATGACCACTGTAGTGGCGTGGTTTCTGCTTTAGTGTCCCCAACTTTCTATTTGTGTCGAATATGATAAACGACACCAGTATATTCTGCTGTATTGCTGCTTATTTATGCTGCATCTTTCTTAGTCTTTAGATTTCGGGTGTATCACAAACTTGCATTGACGTTTGTGTTCTCGTCCTATGAACTGAAATCTCTTTAAGCACTAAGAATACATTTACAGTTATATGAGTTGGAAAGGTGATGGCTCAGTCAAGTTTCGATTCTTTCGTTGGTTTGGATGCAAAGTGAAGCGCTGATCAACAATAAGTTAAGCAACCCACCAATATGTTTCTCAAGTACTATGTCTAATCATGAGCAGCTACATAAAATTTATAAAGTAAGTATAATAATCTTGCCGGAGAAATTTTATTTATTTGAATTAAGTGAATCAATAAATAACACTATTTCATAGTGATTACTTCACTTATTCATTTGTTTTTATTTAATAATTCAATAATTTGATCATTTTTCCAAAAAACCAAATGCCCTCCATTGCACAAATAATTATCGCGTAGAAACAGGTGACTGAAGCTTTAAGTTAAAATAGTTTCAGGGAACTAAAGACATTTAGCTAAATTGTAATTTTGATTGTTCTGAACAAAATCATCATTTGATGAGTGCGGGAGTCAACAACAGCTTTAGGAAGTGTTCCAACTTACCTGAGCAGTGACGAGGGTTGCATAAGGGAATCATTCAGCCCCCCCCCCCCCCCCCCTCGAAAAAAAAAACACAACACACCACCAGGAAGGGTCGACAAAGCAAGTCTTCTTAGATTAGGAAACCTTTATTGCTGCATTTGTCTCGTGCAATAAATAACGACGACTATTTACAAGGACGCACAGCACGATATGAAACAATAGTGCATAATACAAAGACCGCGCACATACGAATGCGGACGGTGGGATTACTGTTGTACTTGGGACGCCACAAACAGGAAGACGCAGTAATGGTTTCAGCCCAGCTGTTTTCGTAACTAAAGAAAAGAAAACACAAAACATACACAATAAAAATGCCGGTGTAGCCGCGATGCGAGATGCGTCGTGACACATTCTGTATCTATGTTAACTGCGGACACTATCATCATTGCAGCTGCGCTGTACGCCTGTATTAATGAACGTAAGGCACTGCCTCTGATCAAGAAGCCTCCGCGTTTGACGATTGCCGTGGCATTCTAGTATTCAGCCGCATGATGTGCCATGCGCGCACATATTATCGTGCGCTGTCCATCTTGAGCAATCAGCGCAAGTTTCCTCGAAGGCTACTTGACCATTATCGATTGTTCATTGTCTGGCTGCTGGTTTGCCCAATACCAGTGACTCCGAGCGCATTTTAGGTTGAGCCTTTTTTCCCTCCCACACATCAGCACCTGAGGTGGATGGAGAAGACGATGGCAGATTTTCTGCACCGGAAACAGTGCCACCGAGATCTTAGGGGGCCTGTCTTCCCAGTGACACTTTAGAAATACCCCAGAAATACCATTACAGATGGAAACGAGAGTCGTGATAGCGTAAAACTGCTTAAACAAGACTCGATTAGGCAATAGGACGACAAATAGGCACTGATCTACGAATTCGTTAATAAAAGAAGAATGTTATAAAATGTGACGCACCATTGCAATAGTGTCACGTTCAAACTCAGGAAACCGTTCTGGTTGAGCTCTAGAAAGCATGGACCATATACGATGCTGCATTTATGCCTGTCAGTGCAAAAGTTCTGCGAACACATTGCTTAGGCAACATAGTTCGTGGAATTGTCAGTTATAGTGTGCCGTCGTCTGCTGTACTCTAGTTGCCGAGATTACGCTTTGTTATAATATTCCGATTGTATCAGAGTAGATCTGAAGTCGGCATGAACGCAGTGTATTGAGCAGGCATAGAACACATCACACCACGGCATACGACGTTCAAAAATACAGAAGGTTAGGTGGCAACCACGATAAAAGAAAAATAACTGACAGCATATTGGCAGCACATCAGAAGCTTGCGCTAAGGGTGCTATCGCGTGCAGTATTCAGAGTACCACGCAGAAAAGATAAGTTGAGGAAAGAGCTGACCATACGTTCCTGTGAGATGAACGAGTGAACCCTGAGCGTGAATACTCCCCACATATAAATGTACCTATTCGGACTACACTTTACCATACTTGATGTCATACAAGTACAAGAATATGAGCCCGCAAGCAACGGGAAGTCCTTGCAAGGCCGCCTTTGTCGCTCGCTATTCGCACTCGCACTGCGTGTGGTCGCTCGCGCCACATAAGAAAAAAAAAGCCGTTTTCGGCCAGCCGAAATCGCACGTACTGAGGAGAGCAAACCAAGACCCTCAGTGAGAGCATTGTGCAAGCTACACTGCCGAGTTCATCGTGCTGATAAAGCTATAGAGTTACGTGACTCAAAAATGCCCCCATATGCATCCTGATGCTCCTACATTGTCCGCCTCCTGCCTTTGTCTTCTTCCCCTCAGCACGTTCTTTCTCATCGCAACCTCTCTGCAGATGCTATCTACCCGTTCCCAGTCCAGGTCCCGTTTGACGGTGAAATAATTGCTCAGCCCTGCTGGTTCTGAGGCTTGGAGCTACCGGAGGCCGCCGCGGCGGCGGCCTTGTAGATCTGCTGCTGGTGGTACAGCGGGTACCGCTGGTTGGTGGTGTGGTACACGTGATGCTGAGGTTGCTGTTGCTGCTGGAGGAAAAAAAAGACGTAATTAGAAAAAAGAAATGCGGAAAAAGTTACCAAAGTTATTGTGCTGGTATCGCTGCGGGGGAGCACTATGAAAGGTCGACCAAAAAAGAAAACATCTTGCACATTACTTACTAGTGTCCTTTAGGAGTTGCGCAAGTAATAAAAACTGTCGCTTTTCATATGTTAATTATGGAGGTTGCAGACCGACAGACCTGTGCTTAAAACTTGAGCTGCTCACGCCTCTTTGAAGGGGCCCAGCAATACTTTCTCAAGTAATCGCAGAATTCCTCACAAATCAACTGCCACAATTTTTTTTGCTTAGAATTCATGAAATACAAGCGGAGTGGCTGTAGAACGCTCTAGGAGCTTTCTTTGTGTTTTTTTCAGTGAGTGCGCTGAAAGCTACGCGTGGGAGGATGGAGGGAAGGAAAGGAGCTGATTTTATTTCTTCTCTTCTAACATGTGCGCGGACAGCCTATAAACTTGGCTCGTGGCTCACTTAGAAGGGCCCTGAAACACTTTTTTGGGTAACCACGTAATGAATTCACTGGAAGAGCTGATTGCTTCACGAACTCAATGCCGCAAAAATTTCAAGAATCCGTCCTGTGCGAGTGGAGTTACAGAAGTTTGTCGCATGCTCCAATTGCATTCTCTCTTCTCTCGTCCATACAAGCGCTGGAAGCTTAGCAGGGAGGGATGGCAAGGGCAAAAAAAAAGAATACGTCACTTGCGCCTCGTGACATTGAGCACTTTTTCTTTTTCTTCGTGTGCGCGACTTCTTCAGTGTGATCGCGCGTGCACGCGTGAATAAGTCGCGGCCTCCTGCGGCGATCTCTGTAACGACCAAGCACGCCATGTTCATTCAGCCAATGGCTGATTGATGGGCTTTTTACGAGTGATTTTTGAGCGTCTTCCGTCATTTGTCGAGAGAAGAGAAAGCACTTTTTAGCTGACTTTGATAATTTGTTGTGAATTCCAGGCAGCGTGCTGCGCTATAATATTTGGCTCGCGTGTTGTCGGGACCTTCTACTACCGATAGGCAGCCTTTTTTGTTTGTTGGCCACAGGCATGTCGTGACTACTTTACGGCTACTATTCAGCTCACGATGTTCAGATCAGTCAATGGTCATGCCTTTCAGATATGTGATCAAACAGTTGATTTGGGTATACAGCATAATTTATTGAGAGAAGAGCGGGTGATTTCTAGTTTACTATGAATTTTAATTTTTATTTCTCTGCCACCTGTTGTGCTTTAAAAGGGTGGTGCCACCAAATTTTAAGGCTACTCCAAGGCTTTTGTGGGTTTCTTCTGTATGCAAGGACTCTCCACGCGAAGGGTCGGACACAACAAACGCTTAAAATATATGTTAATTCACTTTTAAAAGTGTACCTAAATGCTCACTCTCGCGATCTAGTCCCATCGCTTGCGCAGAAACACTGACGTTTCAGAATAGGAGAAGCAACGGCAGTTGTCGTGACGTCATACCAGTTTTGTAGTGACGTGAGTGACTTCCGCCATCTCCGAAATGAGGCTGCTGTTACGAGCGTGCTGGCGTACCTTGCAGATAGACTGTGCGCGTCACTCGAGGACAACGGATGCTTTCGAAGCGACACTCTACGCATCCTTTACGGACAACGAAGGCATCCGTAAGAGACGCTGCGCGTGTCCAACAGCGGGGCTGCCCCTCTTCCTTCAGCGTACTGTACATATAGTATACGGTGTAAAGATAAACGCTTTGTTTCCTCCTGGCTGTCTTTTGCCTTGCCAGTGCCTGGATGCTACTGCAGCTGGCCATGCCGACTGTCAGCACGTTTCTTTTGCTGGTGCTTGTGTGGCACGTCAGTGAGAGAAGACGAAACTCAGCACGATGTACGTGACAGCCATGTGTGGTCACGTGACAAAGCCACCTATGCATTGACGTCACTGCCCAACTCGGCGCCACGAAACCGAAATCGAAAATGGTCCACATAAGTAGAGCACTATTCAATTATTTAGCGAAAATACACGAATCTTGGTGCTTGTATCATGTTTTCTGGAGCCAAAGGAAACGCTTACAGCAAATAAAACGCATGCCACAAAATTGGTGACACCACCCCTTTAACGCTTGGCTCACGTGCTCGCAGGACGCTCGACTACCAACAGGCACCATTTCTCGCCGTGTTAAAAACGTATTGCAGGGTCTTTTTTAAGTGTTGATAGGGAGCTAAGAGCTTGCTTGGATATGGTGTACGCTGTGACCTATATATTTATTTCATCGCTCACGTAGAGTGGTTGAAGCTCAAGCAAATTAAGCGATGGTACTGTATTAGATTTGTTCATTGAATTTCGGAAGCTGATGCTGATATACCTGCAATGTATGGAGGATCTGAACAATCTTCACTATAGTAATAATTAGACAATGCAGTACACGTACCAGTACATGCACAAGGAAGCTCCTAAGTATCAGCTGTATGTCAGATCATGTCCTGTCCAGCTATTGAATTGGATATAAAATTTGAGAAAGCAATCAGACACGTCCATAAATTCTTATGGACAGCAACCTGATTAAAGTGCAGAAAGTTTCACCGGCACTATACGGCCGGTGAGATTACGCCTTGCAATGTTTCATGAGAGAATGCACTCATAATAAGATAAAGCTTCCTAGCTATACTTTAGACACCTTTTATCTCTTCAAGAAAGGATATAGTATGGTACATAATTCGTGTTAACGTTTCTAATGCAGGGAACAAGTAGCATATCGGGTACTACCTTTTGGTTAACGCCCTTGCCTTCCCCTTCTCTTTATGTCTCTCTGTAGAGCAACTTCGGAACTTTGTCGTTCTTAGCGGCCAAAACGTGACTAGCATGATGTGTAAGGGACGGGGGCGTGGTGCCTCTGTGAGCAAGAGCGCAAAACACGTCTAACAGGAGGATGAGGCGTAAAAGTGACCTGCCGAGCAAACGCCCCATTTTGCCGCAACCCTTGTTCTGGTATTTTCAGTCTTGTCCAGAGAGAATAAGCAGTCGAGAAGGCAATGTAAACGACGCCAGACATGCAAACGAAGACATGCAAACGACGCCAAGTTTATTCCGGTTTTGCGGGTGGAGCTTACAGTTCCTCTCGCTCTATCTGTACCCTGCAGCACAAAGCCTGGAATGACCGCGAAGTTATGAGCATGCCAAGTCCAACGAGATGCCCCATTACGATATAGAAGGCAGCACAATGGTTACACGAGTGCCCTATGAAAAATTATAGTTTTTGGGAGTATTGTCCATAATATATAAAAAAATAGAACCTCAATGTGACACCAAGTCCCATATTCGCACCATTTCAGTTCTTTCTCGCAGAATCCACATGTTGGTATGATAGACGTTTGTACATTGAAACTCTCTTTTAAAAATTCGCGCATTGTAAAATGCTTAGGCGAAGAAGAACACTTGCTATGCATTGTCAGGGCTTAGCAACTGTATGCCCGAATCTCATATGCATCAACATAATCACCAATATACTCAGTTCTGTCACAGCTTTACATTTCACAGGTGTTTATCAACAGGTAACTTAGGAAGAAAGCGGCAGTAGTGGAAGGGAGCGCAATTTGATTTTATGGCAGCAGAAACTTCATAGATAAATAAATAGATAAATAAATAAACAAATATACAAACGCCCTTCAACGACTCCTACCCTAGACGCTATCTGGATAAGTAACTTACTTCCTCATAAGTGAAACAGGGGGTCTGTTTACACCGACTGAATTGCGCGTCGAACTTAGGGAGCCAATGCTGTCACTTGGTATTGTGTTGTCTCTCAATGTGTACATTGATTTTTGCTAAATACCATAACAAATCCGTATCACCAAGCCCACCAAATTACTTCTTAAACCTAGGAACAGCCCATCGCGGTAAATATGCGAGAACTGCCCTGTTAAATGCTTTCAGGAACTATGCATCTATCTACATAAACGCACCATACTTTTAAAACAAATCGCTCTCAATCAGTCGTCGAAGCCCTCCGAGCAATGGCGTAAACAGAGGTTTGGGGGGGGGGGGGGTTGAACGCATCCCAAAGTTTTTATATTTCGCATGTATGCCCGCGATATATGTATATTCACCGGCCCATGCAAACCAACGCACGAGCACACATAACGGGGTACTGTAGTAGTGGTCCCTTCAACGCTCTCATCAAAAACACATTTATCACTCCACCCGCACCTCCTATAGCGATCTGATGCCAACAGTACCACACCAACGGGAAGTCGGCAGTTCCTCTCACGTAACAAAAATGGTGGGCCAATCTGAAGAACGCGCTTCGCGGATCACGATGTTGGCCGTGAAAGCACTCGCAGTGGCGCAGGGGATGCCCGAAGATGACGACGAGTAATTTGCGGAAAGAATGGGTCGGTGCTCGCGGAGAAGCTCTCGAGCGGCTCGGACGCCCGAGTCACGCTTGGACGGCTTTCCGTAACCCGTTTACCCCAATAAGTAACAACCCACGAAAGCTGGGTCGCGATGGGCGCCAAGGTTTCCCACACCACCGACAGTGGCCGACGGACTCGAAACATTGTTACCGTTGAGAGCGTGGACATGCTTCTATTTTTAGACAGGTCACGGTAACGGTATAAAAATTAGCTGCCAGTCGTACAGCGCCGATCGATTTTCTCAGCGAATCTGTTCAGACACCTCGTTACCCGATCGTAGTCCTGCAAGTGTATGTAAAGCATCGATACCTCTTTAAAGTTAAGGCGCCAGCGCTTTTCGAAGATAAGGTATTGATAGGTATAGAGTGTGAGAATGACCCACAAACTGCTAATGACAAGCAAAATACGTCAAGGAACCCATGATTTTTCTTGAGAATTTTTATCGCAATAGACCGAAAAGTATTCCTATAAAATTTATAAAAAAGATCCACAGGCAGCCTATGCTGAGCTGCGAGAAGGGGGGCAGGTTTATGGCATAGAAAATAAGGTGGCGGCGGGAATCCTGTAAACCACCGTGGTCAAAATCACGTTCCTTGAAAGACTTATCGCCAATGATCAATCCGAAAGGAAAGCTTCCTCAGCACATGATGAGAGGAGACAGCAAGTGTTGTGGCTACGCATTAGCCATTGAGGCTTCCTTTTTTTTAAAATTATCAACGTGGTCTTTTATGAGATGAACGTTTTACATCTGCCAGACGAAGGACATAATGATGTCATTGGCTACGAATGCGACATTATTACTCTCTTCAGGACATCCTTGCCCATATTACTTTAGGGTGAAAAAAGAGCAGCGGATTTCCGCGTAACATTTTAAATGTTTCAGAAGCATCTGAACTTTAGCTTGTTGGTATACATTTATACTAAAAAACAGTGCGGAAAACAAGGAGGATGAAATGAATGAAAAAGGACTAGCGCTGACTACCAAGAACTGCGTTTATTTTTGCAGTGCAATTACATTATTATTATTATTATTATTATTATTATTATTATTATTATTATTATTATTATTATTATTATTAATATTATTATTATTATTATTACACGTGCCTTGCAAAAATCAACGCACCTTTTGGTAGTCAACACCTGTCTCATTTGTCACGTCCTGAATGTTTTCCGTGGTGTTTTTACTTAACTACATATTTGACATGGAGAATAAGATACAAGCCAAACATGATTAGTGATGCACGGAGAAGAATATGGATATAATGCCATCTTTTCGGGAAGACAGTTGGAACATGTTTGCAACCATGGTGTTACACGAAGCTGTAGCACATAACCCTGATCTTTGTCTCGTGTATAAAACGGCTCCAAAGGTTGGCCTGGTATAGCATAGTTGTAATGAATGCTGCCCTAACTGGCTCATACAACGCTTCGGATTTTACAGGTTTATTCTTCGTCGACTTAGATTACTGCGTCAAGGAAGCTTGTCGGGCCTTGCCATGCCAGGTGTACCACCAACGCTGTGCCATTTAACGAACGCTACCTAACATCAAAACACCTTTCTAGCAGCACAATTTGCCTAGGTCATTCACCACAAAGAAAGAGCCCGAACGTGGAGCCCGATCATCTGTAGATACTTACCACGTCGTACTTGATGTTTGCACCGTCGAGCATCTGCATGATCTCGAGCACCTCTCGGGGCAGCTCGGTGTAGCCGTGCCGCTTGGCGAAGCCGAACACGTTGGGTATCTGCGACACCACCGAGGGCACCATGCGCACCAGGCTGACCACACCGGTGGCCACCAAGAATGGCACCACCATGTTGGAGATGAGCGGCTCGAAGCGGGACAGCATGCCCGTCCGCGCGGTCACCAGGTTGTCGCTCTTCTCCTTGATGGAGGCCAGGCTGCGGGCCTCGATGCTCAGCAGGAGAGGCACCAGTGATAGGCCGCACAGGCAGAGGAGCGTCTGGGTCTTCATGTTGCCTGGAGGGGTGACACAAAAAGACAATGTCGAACACCAAGCAAAGAAAAAAAAGAGAAGAATTAAAAAAAAGATGTCGTTTTCGGCTCCCCTATGACCTGCGTCACAGTGGTTTCCAGGTGAGGATAGGGGACCAAATGAAGGTAGAATAAAAGTAAAATAGTTCTCTAATTAACATCTTGCAAGTGATCCGATACTGTCGTTGTGTGAGAAAGGTGATTGACGTATGTTTTAAAGATATCCGGAATTGCGCGAGTTTGGATGTAAACTGCTACAAAATGCTGTGCAGAAGATTGATGTGGCTGAGAACTGTTAGTATCATGTGTTATAGAAAAAAAACGAAGATACAGCTATCTCTGTGCATAAAGAATACCCGACTACGTTGTTGTTGTGCTGCAATGGAGGAAGAAAGAGAAGAAAAGGAAAACCACCACAGACGCCACGGAAGCTCCGGTTGGCAACAGTTAATGGATGGAAGTAGGTGCGAGAAACAAAATAATCCCGATGGTATTGACGAGGATCGCATCTTGATTTGGATAGAATGCCAATGAGAAGCCGAAGCTACGATGACACTGGTCTTTCAGATGTCCCCAAGGTACCGGCCATGTCATTAAAAAAACAGCATGTGGTGTTCAAATGAGAGTTGCAGCGTTTCAGGAGAAAACAATTGTTTCGACCTACCTGAGTTTACTTCAGTGTAGGTATTGCAGTTAATGTTCACATATGCTCTTGCACCCAAATTGTGTGTATCAGTGACCTGTCATCTATACGTCTTTGGCCACTCTGTGTATCCCTATAACACTTTGCGGGGCACTTTTTACATCCATGTAATGGATGTAAAAAGATACGTCTGCAACTCTGTTAAAAAAAACGCTTGTATAATGCATTTGCTTATACATCGTTTATAAAAAAATATGGCACTGTCTCTGTAAAGAATCCGGATTCTGGAACCCGAACACTTTCGTAGTCAAACTACAAATGTATAAGTTTTATGGAAGACAAGTTTATTTGTTTTGTGGAATAAAGGGAAGATATAAATTGTGACCTCGTGATATGCCGTTCCTCGTTTTGTTAAATAAAGCTTAGGTTCAAAAATAATGTCGGCGGGAAAGTGTAGCCATATGACCTTGATAATTTCACTTCACTAAAGCTTGACCTTAACTATAAATGTAGGACAGCTGACACCCTTTAGTGCACCCGTGCGGGCACTTTCGGTGCAGAATCATTTCACCCTAGCTTACACAACTACAAAATAATTTCAGGATAGGGGCATACCCACAAGAGCAATTACTAATTACGTTGATTTTGTTCACAATGTGTTCGTCAGACAATAGCACTGCAGTGATTTCAAATTCTGAGTACTGTCACTAGAACGTGATTCCTGTCCCACTATTAAGCTGCTCAATAGAAAACGAGCTGCATCGTTCGTTAATAAGTAACTGTCTATTATGTCACCCGAACAATGGATGAATTGTTTGAAAACTTGTGGCGATCGAAAGCTTCGAAGAGCACACGTTCAATGTATATTTCTGGTATATTGTACTACTGCACATGAGCCGAACATGCTCGTGCGCTTTGGCGTAATCCTGGAGGCCGCTGCCCACTTTTTAATCCCAGTAATGCTAAAGCGCTGCCCGCTTTTAAAATGTTGATATCCCAGGGTATTTGCTATTATGTTCCAAACAAGAAATGCACAGAAGACGCAAAAGTCAGTATAATTCAAGCGTAACAAATCTACAGGAAAGTACAGGTTCGAGCGAATATAGCGTCTATTACGGTATCTTGCAGAAATAAGCGTATTACACTGCAAAGGTCACTTCCTCATAGAGAAGGAGGGGGGGGGGGTCGCTTTTGTCGCAGTTTCATTTATGATATGCGGAAACATTCCGAAAGCGCAACACGCACGTTGAAAAACTTGATGCACTTCGGATTACTCGTATCTAAGCCGGCTAGTCTTTATAAGAAACTGAGACTACGAACGAAACTGCCAAGGCCTACTTAAACTGCGCAAAGTCGTTTTAGCATAATGTCTTAGCCTCTTCTTGAAGACGAATTTAATTCTTTGTGAGTCACTGCCTTGAAACAGCGCCGACCTGTGTTAGGGAGTCAATAAAGCGACTGTATAATTAACTGAGAAGTTTACAAAAGCAGTAGCTTAAACTGGTTGAACAAATGTGACGCGTTTCGGGGGGGAAGGGTATGGCACGAGGAGGACGTGTCAGTATGTTTTTGAGTAGACTACAAACTAGGTCACTTCGTTCAGTATTCCAAATGCAGAAGATGCGTCTCGATGACATCATTCGTGTAGGGTGAGAACATTGCAGCACTCCGAAATTTCGTACCGATGTGTGCCAACTGACAGAACTTCAGTGCTATACAATCCCTCAACACGAAACTCAGTCGTCAACCACGCACCTCTAATGACCTTGTACGTGAACTGTCCAAACCCCGCAATTAGGTACACGGTGTATCTCTTACCGGAACTAGTGCAAAATCTCGACGAGTCCTTCGGTGCTCCTGGAGCTTATCCTCTTGCACACCGGTCACACCTTCGAAGGCCTGTCGCTCCCTTCAAAAAGGGGTCGCTGTCGCTCTCTTCTGATCACTCGACTAAATCGTGCGTTCCCCCGAAGGAGTAGAAGGTCTATTCAAGACGCGTGTCGTTGCAAAACTGTCTTGTACCGTTACAGAGGGATGTCGGTCAGATTTGGAGGGTCTCGTATCGGGCGCAGTGGCTTTTTAAGCGGCCTCGCTCTCTCCACCCCTCCTCTTCTCGTCCTCCTCTTCTTTTCCTCGCGGAGTAGCAGCCGCAACTCGAAGTGGATGAACGTGGAGAGGAGGGCGGACGGTGGCGCCTGCTTAGCGGTCTCCCTCCCTCGCTTCCCCTCACTCCCAGTTATAGAGGAAAAACAAAAGCCTACCTAATGCGATGCGGCGTCGGAGGTATAGGACGCGCTCTTATGCGCGTGCGTGAGTGCGTGCATGGAAGAAGCTGGATTCCCCCGCGTGCACGCCATTCTGGGAGCGACCTGTCTTACATAAGCAAACGGCCTTGAACTTTCAACCTCGAAAACAAGAGGCGCTGGTAGCAGCAGGCGCCCCGGTGAAACCCAGAAACTAACGGTGCCCGAAATGGGAGGGGGAGAGGGGTTGTCGGCAGTGTGCACGCGGCGTTAAAGGTCACCGTTCCTTCTCTGTGTGCGACACAGGTGAGAGAGCTTGCAGAAGGAGGAGAGGTCGTGCTCGAGCGGATTTTTTTTCTTTTCTATGTTTGTATTTGACGAAGCACCACGATGGAGATTTGAGCAGATGCGGTCGGCGAAGTTGCGCGGTGCGGTCGGGCGTGGTTCTGAGAAGGTTGTCGGTGGCTGCTGTAGCGAGGGAGGAGATGCTTTGCTCAGTACGGGTGAACACCCGATTCGGCCCGGAAGCGTGGAGGTCTGAATGCCTTTTTACGTTCGTATTATGCATAATGCTTCTGAGCGCCAGCATTAGTTCTGCTCTACTACGTGGAAAGTGTGTCTCAGACCATCGAGGCAAGAAGAAAAGGAAACGCAAGAAGTGATTGCCGGAAAACAGTGAATGGGGAATTGAATAAAAGTAGACGTAGGCTTTGTTAAATAATTAGGGAATTAAACAACCAAAGTATATATGGCCATGTAGGAATTTATTACACAGAAAACAAAACAAACGTTCCATAGCTGCACCAAAAAACAATTATTCGAGTAACGAGGGATCTTGAAGTAAAGGAAAGAATGCATTTACAATGACCTGGTGGTAACAGGTGGTATCAAGGGATCGCGGGGATAAAACTTTAGCGCATTGAAAAATTTACCTGGACACTTTATCTGGACATGCAGCGCAAAGTCATGAATGGAAGCTTATCAACAGAAATGTTAGTGTGCTTTCGCAAGACCCTCATGCCGTCAGCATATATGTTGATGGCATGAATCCTGGTGCGCGGACGCAAGATTTCAAAACACGTGCTCTTGCGTGTTGCACCTACAAGAGCCACGCGGCCATGCAGGGTCACGCAGGGGCCCACTGTCCGTCGCAGTTGTATGAGCGGAGCCCAATGGTTTGGCCATCTTGATTGATATGTGGGGTTTAACGTCCCAAAACCATTATATGATTATGAGAGACGCCGTAGTGGAGGGCTCCGGAAATTTAGACCACCTGGGGTTCTTTAACGTGCACCCAAATCTGAGCACACGGGCCTACAACGTTTCCGCCTCCATCGGAAATGCAGCCGCCGCAGCCGGGATTCGAACCCGCGCCCTGCGGGTCAGCAGCAGAGTACCTTAGCCACTAGACCACCGCGGCGGGGCGGTTTGGCCATCTTGACATCTTCAATATTGAAGAAGTGTTGCTCTCAGGTTGCCTCGTAACCCTCCGCACCAGGCGTGCGCCGTGCCTAGGCCATCAATGCCCCCCTCACATGATACTCTTTTTTTAGATCACATGAGGTTTTTGTAATAAATAAATAAATAAGTAAATAAATAAATAAACAAACAAATAAATAAATAAATAAATAAATAAATAAATAAATAAATAAATAAATAAAAGGACTATGTTGGAAGCTTCTACGGCGGAAAGATCCTTGTTTAAATACCGTAAATAACGGAGCTCTGTAGCGGATATGAGCACAGCAATGACCAACACGACCATAACGGTGGTGAACGTACAACATTCATTCGCATTTAGGGGAGTAAAATGGCCACGAGGTGGGGGTAAGATTACGACATGACTTAACACAGCTTGACGAACACGGCTAGATTCTTGTTGGGCCAAAACAAATTGTCCTTGTCTGACATATCTTGGTGGTGGCATACAGAGCGACTTTAAATATCGTGGCGATAGTGACGGACACTATTATGGCGGGAGTTCCATGATACCGAAGTGCGGTGTTTTGAGGCCCTTTACAGAAGTATTTCTGTTCTGGCAAGTTGGTGTTTTGCAACTATATTAGCGCAATGATTTTTAGAGAGAGAGAGAAAAAAACAAAACAAACCACGACACGTACGAATAGACAGATAGGCGAGGTTGGTTAGCGTGACCTGTCCTTTCGTGCACGTCGCCGTTCTCAGTATGTACCTGGCGCTAATATACGTTGCACTTCAGAGCAATATGTGCGGAAGGCAGGCCTCGGTGAGACTGTTTTTGTCACTTGTACCTGATGTACACTCGTACTGTATCTTATAACATAATAATTACATCTGGGGTTTCACGTCTCTGAACCACGATATGATTGCGAGAGACGCCGCAGCGAAGGAGTCCGGAAATTTCGATCATCCGGTGTTCTTCGACGAGCACTGACATCCCGCAGCGCCTCCAGCGTTTCGCCTCAATCGAAATGGGACCGCCGTGGACGGGATAGAAACCGTGACGTTCTGGTCAGGTGTCGTGCGTCGCAACCGCTACACTACCGCCGTGAAGGCTCGAACCATAGTTTACTTTGACCGAAGGCCAATATAAAAGAAGAACATTTTGGATTGTCCTCATAATGAATGATTGCGGCCTAGAGTAAAAAAAATGGCAGCATATCCACGGAGTGAATGATGGATAGTGGGGCGAAGCATCCGTCCGTCCATTCGTTCTTGCTTCCGTCCGTCCATGCGTGCGTCTGCGTGGCCGCCCGTGCGTCCATCCGCCTGTCCGTGCGTGCGTCTGTTCGTGCGTTCGCACGTTCATCTGTGCGTCCGTCCCTGCTTTCGTCCATACGTCCATTCGTCCGTACAGCCATCCGTGCATTCGTCCATGCATCTGTCTGTGTGTCCGTTTTTCTACCTATTCAACACTGTAAGTACCACCATCTCGCTTCTTTTCATCATATATTCCCCATATAGAAGCACCGCAATCCAGCGGACATTTCATGGACTGAACGAGAGGAGGCACACGCATACTTTCTTACGGCTTGCGATTCGTGTCTACTTCCCACCTTTAACCACCTCGAGTTCATGGTATATACTAGTTCACTGTATTCATGGCACTGCGGCCCAACGCTCGCTAAACCTTTCCAAAACCAAGGAGGTTACGCCGAGCGAGTATAACGCAGCAACCCTTTCTTGTCTTCTGTGCGTTGTTGAACAACAAAAATTCGCAGCGTGCGCGTTAACTAAAAGCCAAAATCTCCTGTCTCTGTTTGCCCCTTTAGCAGCATTGGCATGTACATTGAGCAACATCTTTTATTGTTCAACAACGCACAGAAGAAATCTCTCATCGGCCCCACCTTAGAGGTCAAAATGTTATACTTGTTACCCACTACTACAACGGCTACGAGGGACGAATGGGTGCCGCTATAAAAAGCTTCGGCCCTAAATGTTTAATGCTTTCTCCGTAATAACGCAAAGTATTCAAACCGTTGCAACATCAGCCTGCGCCTCTTATTTATATCATCGGCATCCTGGACCACTCAGAGAGCAAGCCACATTACGCGCTTTTCGGGGGCAATACCAAAGATCAATCTATAACGCCTGCGGGGAACGAGCAAAAGAAACGCGGCCGCAGTGAGATCTCACGCCCGCTGCGAGGCTCGCTAAAGCCGTAGTGAGACGTTACAAATGGCAGTGAAAGAGGCGGGCTACCTCGGCGCGTGCTTTCAGCGGCGGAGCAGCGAACTCTCGGCCGCCGCTCTCGACGCGAAAGTTCGGCTCCGTCCGTGACCATTGTTCGAGCTTCGCTCTTGACCCCGTTTCTGGGCTGCAAACGTGACGCAGTGACGACACGTTCGTGCTGCGCCCGTCGCACGACGTATTACCACAACTGGAGCGGGTGAAATTCGGCAGCGGCGAGACACCGCGAATTGAGTTTCTTTTGCGGCCCCGTATGTGTGGCTGTACGATCGGGTTTGTCATACACGGAGCACGTGTCGTAGAGGTATAGGAGCGGCCGGGGTTCGGTATACGAACATGTAAACCCGAATGCGTGGAGCCACTCGTCCGTTTGCTGAGTTTGTCTTGCGCCCATCGTAGAGGCGTTAAGTCGCCTTCCCGCAGAATACGCTAAGGCGTATTTCATTCGCTTTCCTGCTATCAGGTAATCATGCAAGATACGGCAGTGGTAAAGTCGATACCGCTTTAAGCCCCTGTAAAGATCTGAGAGTCATAGTCATGGTGAGGTGGAGTCCGCTACACCAACTTATCAGCCTCAAGTGTATACTGTAGATCGATGGAAGTCCTGTACCATCTAGTCTTGCCAACGGACAGTCTTTCTGGCGCATATGGCAGGCCCTATTGTTAAGAGCTATTTATTAGAAATTGATGTGTACTTTTAGCAGATGATTGTAGAAGGTTTCCGGGCACAACGATGATTAATTCAGAATTCAGCACAACGCTAAGTAGCGTTGTGCTGATTCAGAAGATCAGCACAACGCTACGAGGTGGAGGTCAATGACGCTGAACATAACTTCCGTATCATGATTACCATATTTGGACGTGTAATTTGCATTCATCGTCCATTCGCGTCACGTAATACCAAATTTGCTTTACGTGGAACTAGTGAATCGGCCGCGAGAACGCTATGAGCTATGAGCGTAGCATGTATACATGTTTTACATGAGACGCCTATTATGATTATCATGTTTGGACGTGTTATTTACCTTCGTCATCTATTCACTTCCTGTGATATCAAATTTGGCTCATGTGGAGCTAGCGCAACGACGGCAAGTGCGTCATTAAGTGTCCAATATACTGCAATGTGGCGTTGACACGTGCGCATGCTGGGCCCAAGGAGGATTAAACCCAGAGACGCTTCGTTACCAAAACGCGAGCACTCTATAGTCTGAAGCCAGGCGTGACCAGCGTCTGTCGGCGCAGCCCGACGGCAACCGGTGCGGAATGCGACATGCTGCATTTCGCGGTGATGCGTTACCCAGACTACACTGCGTCTGCCTCTTCTCGTGACGGAGGGACGCTGGACGTGTTGAAACGCACATGCGTCAAAGCAGCGCAGCTCGGCTCGCGCCTGCGGGTATATGGCAGGAGCGGAGCCTGGCATGGCAACACCGGCGAGCACGCGCACCACGTCACGTCGAATTGAATTGGCGCCTTGACTGTGACATGTAGTCATGTTCTCACATGACACGCATTTCATGATTATTATGCTTGCACCAATCACGTATCTTCGTCATTTATGGCGTCACGTAATGCCAAATTTGGCATATGTGAAGCTAGCGAAACGGCCGCGAACGCGTCATCGGCGAGGCATGTAGTCATGTTGTTACATGACAAGCATGTCGTGTTTATTATGTTTGGATGTGTCATTTACCGATGTCGTCCATTCGTGTCACGTAATAACGAGTTTGGTACAAGTGAAGCAAGCGAAACGGCCGCCAGCACATCATGAGCGGGGCATGTAGTCATGATGTTACATGACACGCATCTCATTATTATCATGTTTGCACTAACCACATAGTTTCGTCATCGATTCACGTACTGTAGTACCAAGTTGATATATGTGATGCTAGTGAAACGGCCGCGAGCGCATCGTCAGCGTGGCATGTAGTCATGTTGTTACACGGCACGCATGTCATGATTTTCATGTTAGGGTCTGTCGCTTGTGTTCGTCATGCAATTGTGTCACACCATGCCAGTTTTGCAACATGCCATGCAAACGAAACCACCACAAGAGCTGCAGGACAATGAGATGTAAATCATGACATTCATGACGTACCTAATGTGATTTTTATGTTATGACTAGACGAATATGCTCTTCATACAGTCATGTTATGTCACACCAAGTTCGGTATTTATACCATTACGGAAACGGCCAGGAAAGCTAAAGATAGATAGATAGATAGATAGATAAAAAGATAGATAGATACGCTCAAAGTAGCTGAAGTTCGCTAAGAAAACCCCTGACATTTAAGGAGAGAAAATGCACCGTAGCCATTTTGAAAAAGGGAGTGAGCGTGCAAACTTCAGATAAACCCCTTGCAGAAGGTGGGGCGAGCACTCAACGAGTGAACATGACTAAAGAGAGAAATGCTCTGACATCGTCACAGCATTAGCGAGTTTTTGGGGCTTACTACTGTCCGTAGAGCCCTCACAGTCCGTGGTCGGTGGGTGGACATGTTTGGTGGCTGGACGGTCTATTTCCATGGCGCTGGCACCGACACTCACACCGGCGGCCACACCTGTAATCTGGCACCTGTAATCGCACAGGCTCAGTTTACGGGTTTGAGCCGAGTATTTGCTAGCGCGGGCGCTCGTCATCGTCAGTGGCATAATCACCACCGTGGTCTTGTCTGTGCCAATGACCGGAGCTTCTGCACGTCCCGTTGTTCGGGTGCCGCGTCTCATCGAAGCTCTCGGCGCCTCGGAGCTACTGGTGGTACTGACTGTGTCAGAGCTGTAGCCCTCGTGGTCTCTACTAGGTACGGGCACTTGGGTTTTGGCTTTGGATGAGCTATGGTCTTCATAGGCGTCCGGCGAAAAGTAGCTGATCTCGGACGGGCCGTGAAGGTTTGACGAGACTTTCTCAGACAGAGGAGGCAGGTCTCCTGCGTCTGGTGGTTCGGCATGGGCATCAGTATCGCTTGTGTCGGTGTCACTCTCAGGCTCGAGCGCCGGATAATCATCTTGCAATGTGGGCGGGAGGTCGGTACACGCTTGTTCTTCAGTTGCCGTTGCTGCAGCAGCTGCGAAGGACTTCGGGCGTACGCAGTCAGCTGTTGCATGCCTGCCGGAGCACTTGCAGCACGGTCCTGCGCATCCCTCTGTAGCATGTCCAGAAACATTGCAGCGCGTACAACAGGGCGTGGCACAATCTTTGGCAATGTGACCAGCATTCCGGCATTTAGAGCACACTTTCTTGACTCCCCGGTGGTCACACATGACGTTGCAGCCTTGAACTGTCAGAAAGTTCGGTATTTGGCTTTTCATTTCCACTCGTGCCACGCGGACACCTCTGCCAACCCCAGGGTGGCCCTTGAACACTGGCTCGTGAATATGTTGCACGGTGCCATATGCGGAGAGAGCAGTCGCTAGGACTGCGTCACCTACCCACAGCGGTACCCGGAATACTCTGACGTGGACTATTTTAGGACCGACGCTGACGAATGGAGCTGATACGCCGTTCAAGAGAATGGCACCCCGGCTCTTCATCTTGGTGGCTGCATGGGCGTTTGCGGCTGCGGCGCCGAACTTTGCGCCTCCCATGTGTTGGAGGGACTCGATACCGGCTGCGCTGGTTACTGCTTCAAGGGCATCGATGATATCGTCGACGGTGCTCCCCTCTGGAGCGCTGAAGTGGAGCAAGCAGTGGGCTTTGGGGGGTGGCGCTGCGAAAGCCACCAATCTTCCGTCCTGGCCCTGGCTCCCACGGCTTGCGCTGTGGTGCCCGGGCGTTGAGTCTCGATGAACGCCTGGACAGGGCAGGTGGGGGGGGGGGGGTGTCCAGGGGTCCGCTCGATGCTTGATGAGATGGGGTCGACGACTGGCAGCTCGGCTGATCCCGGTAACCCCGGCACCAAGTAAGTACATCTGGTATGTTTAGAAAAAGTGGTTAACGATTTAGAGCACTTGGTACTTACTATGGGAGAGCAGTAAGTACATCTGGTATTGGAGGGGGGGGAATGGAAAAAGGGGGTAACGATTTAGAGTACAGGGTACTCTACTATAAGAGAGCTGGTATCAGCAGGAGGGGGGGTTAGAAAAAATCTAACGATTTCGAGTACTTGGTACTCAACTATGGGAGACCCACTTTGCTTCATGCTGTGTGTGTGTTTAGATAAAGTGGGTAACGATTCAGAGTACTATGTACTCTACTATGGGAGAGCATAAAGCCGTCCCGAAGGCCTATAGATGGGAGGGGGGATAGAAAATATGTTTCACGATTTCGAGTACTTGGTACTCAACTATGGGAGAGCAGTAAGCCGTCTCTACAGATGTCAAAGATTTTTCAGATACAGTGTGACATGGCTGGTATGGAGGGGGGGTTAGAAAAAGGGGGTAACGATTTAGAGTACAGTGTACTCTAATATGTGAGAGCTTAAAGCCGTCTCGTGGCCTCCACGGGACGGCTTTAACACTGACTTAGTGCTGTCACATAATGTCCTTGGTGAGACCAGACATGGAATTCTAATGAGGCGTCGCACCTATCACTGGAGAATCAACTAAGTTGACTAAACAATCTTCACAACCCACAATGAGGTGTGGTAAGACCTCACACAGCACAGCCATCATAGTATTCCTAGGTAAACTACAGTTTCCGACCAAAATAAATTTAGTACACGTGATGGATTTTTTTCTTTCGGAGTGTCTTCAAGAGGTATCACGGTTTTTGCAGTCGTTCTTTAATTTACTAGTTGAAAGAATTGCGCCAAACTTTCAAATTTCAGCCTAATGGTGCTGGCCACATTTAACTTCTGCACGGGGCTAAGGGAAAACACCACGCGCTACTGCACTCCCCTGAGGACACTCCGTGGTTCAGATTCATTCGACGATCAGTGGATTCGCTCATCATCAGGAGAGTGCTTACTAAAAAGATTGAGAGAAAGAGGGGAAGGTTATTCATAAAAGGCTGGCAGGGAACTTAAGCCGCTTGATCATGCTTTGGTATCCTAAATTACCTGAATGCAGATGAATTTTAAATGCGAAGCATTTCTTAGCGAACTTCGGCGACTTTAGGCGTATCTATCTATCTATCTATCTATCTATCTATCTATCTATCTATCTATCTATCTATCTATCTATCTATCTATCTATCTATCTATCTATCTATCTATCTATCTATCTATCTATCTATCTATCTATCTATCTATCTACCTGCCTACGACTTTTAGCTTTCCTGGCCGCTTGGATAATGGTATCGATACCAAAGTTGGTATGATATAACATGACTGTATGACAAATATAACTGAGTAGTCATAACATGAAGATCAAGGCATGTATGTCATAAATGTCATGATTTACATGTCGTCTTGCTGCTCTTGCGGTGGTTTCATTCACATGATATGTTGCAAAACTGGCATGGTAAGACACGACTGCATGGCGAACACAAGCGCCAGACCCTAACATGAAAACCATGACATGCGTGTCCTTTAACAACATGACTACATGCTACACTCATGATGCGCTCGCGGCCATTTCTCCAGCTTTGCATATAACGAATTGGGCATTACCAGACGTGAATGAATGACGAAGGTATGTGACTCGTTCAAACATGATGATAATGAGATGCGTGCCATGAATAACATGACTACGTACCAAGCTCATAATGCGCTGGCGGCTGTTTCGCTAGCTTCACTTATACCAAATTTGGTATTACGGGACATGAATGGATGACGAAGGTATGATACTGGTGGAAACATGATAAACATGAGATGCGTGTCATGTAACCACATGACTACATGCTACGCTTATGATACGCACGCGGCCGCTTAGCTTGCTTCACGTGCCCCAAAACTCGGCATTACGAGACGCGAATGGACGACACAGCTAAATCGCAGATACAAACATGATAATTACGACATGTGTGTCATGTAACATCATGACTACATGCCACACTGATGATGCACTCGCGGCCGTTTCACTAGCTTCACATATACGAAATTTCGTATTACGTCACGTGAAGGGATGGTGAAGGTATGTGCCTGGTGCAAACATAAACATGAGATGCGTGTCATGTGAGAACATGACTACATGCCATGGTCAACGCGCCAATACATTTCAACGTTACGCGGTGCGCGTGCTCGCCGGCGTTAATTTCATCGCTTAACGTCGCGTCCTGCCATATACTCGCAGGCGCACGCCACGCTGCGTTGCTTTGACGCATGCGCGTTTCAGCGCGTCCGGCGTCCCTCGGTCACGAAAAGAAGGAGACGCAGTGTTGTCTGAGTAACGCATCAGCGCGAAATGTAGCATGTCGCATTTCGCGCCGGTTCAGGCCGTGCCAAACCCCAGACGCTGGTCGCGCCTGGCGTCACACTATACAGTGCTCGCGTTTTGCTAACGTAGCGTCGCTATGCCCAGCGTGCGCGTGCGTCGACGCTACATTGGAGTATATTGGACGCTTCATATTGCACTCTAGGCTGTTTTGCTAGCTCCACATATACCGAATTTGGTGTCACGTGACGTCAATGGATGGCGACATATATGACTGGTGCAAACATGATAATCCTAACACTCGTGTCCTGTAAGAACATAACAACATACCACGCTCATAGCGTGCTCGCGGTCGTTTGGCTAGCTCCACATATACTAAATTTGGTATCACGTGACGTGAATAGATGACGAAGGTAAACGACGCATACTAACATGATAATCATGACACGGCAGACATGTAAAGAATCATTTACCTCCACCTCGTAACGTTGTGCTGATTTTAAAGTGACATATCAACATTTCTCATTTGCGCTTCGCATATCATCGATTGCCACTGTAAGTGGGGTCTGGCAATTTTTTATGTGCCAGATTAAGGAAAAACTTTTTTTTTGCTTTCTGTTAAAAGGAAGGCGCTCGAAGGTAACTACTGACTCTTATGATGTTATGCGTAGCTTAGAAGAGATTGTATTTGAATAATTTGGCCAGACAAAGGCGAGAAAAGTGTTGAAAATGAGCGGACTACTCGCTAAAGCATTCGTTTGCCGCCAGTCTTACTGGGCTACGCTCGTGCACAAAACCGAAAGCCACCCGACAACTTTGTAAACAGCGAATTGGTTGTTCAGCGAGAGCAGTCTTTTTATTTTAATAGCAGACGCTGCCTCCGTCGGCCTTGCAAGACGAGAGAGGGAAGGGGAGCAACAGTTCTGCAGGTGTTAGGGAGCCTTCATGTGCGCGCGTCTCTGACGCGCGCACATGAAGGTTTCTTAGCGAGTGTCTTCCTGGGTCGACACGAGACGCGATCATGCACAGTAAGGTTGTAGATGGCGCCCCCACTGACGCCGAAGTGCAACAACGTGTGACTAAAAAATCCTCAGTAATTAAAATATAGTCGACTCTCAGTATCAATAAATGAGGAATGATTAAAAAAGTGATGAACAATTTCTAGTACCTGGCACTCTACTATGAGAAACGACGAGGCCGTGCCGCGGGCCTCACAAATCAGGAATTCCAACAGCGTTTAGAAAAAAACTCCCAAGCATTTCCCTGAGGGTGAACATGGCTAAGTGAATGCATGGGGTGATGCTATGAGGGGGAGTAAAGTGAAAAGCCGTTGGCATTCGCCAGTGAGTTAACGTAAACTCCCCCGTGTGATCACATTGCGATTCCCAGGAACCATTAGACCCTCTCGGGAAATATTTATTTATTTATTTATTATACCTCAAAAACCCCAGGGAGGGGTGTTGCATGAGGGGTGGGCAATACAGGGTTTCTTCCATGTGCGCTTTGAAAAGAATGGGGCTGGAGTGGCGCACGACGTGGGACGGAAGGTCATTCCAATCCTTCGCTGTCTGAACGAAGAATGACCGAAGGTGAGCAGTTGTACGGGCATGCGCAGGGTAAACTGGGTTGTTGTGGTTAGTGCGGGAAGATATGCGATGCGCGGGCATGATAACAGATGCGTCGGACAGTGAGTGAAAAAATTTATGTTGGCGAGTTTACGCGTGTATGCGAGAGTAAATTCGCACTATATAGATGTTTAAGCCCGCGGCCCGCTTCACCCGCTTGCGCTCGGCATCACGGGCCCTTCGCCGCGGTGTCTTGTCTTCAACCGGCGCGATATCTTCAACGACGCGCGCAATGCTCGCATTCGATTGCGTTGTACTTGTTGTTGGAGGTATCGCAGTCAAGGTTGATGCCTGCGATGGATCCATGCCTATGACGACTTGCCAATCTCGAGCAAGTCGTAGCTGCGCGGGCGCGCGATGCCACGGAGCGGAGGGCAGAGCACGTGCAATCACGTGGTGTGTGACGTCACTGCGCCGTTGCTACAGACGCTCCTCTCCGCTCCTCGCGCCGTTGCTAGGGGAGAGGAGGAGGCGCACAGTGGACAGCGGATTCAGGGTCGCTTATAAAGTGCATTAAAACTTAAAATGTTTTACGACTTCGAGTACTTCGCACTCAACAATGAGAGAGTACTGAGCCATCCCGCTAAAAGTTCAGCAAACAACAGGTTTAAGAGAATTTTATTTCAGGATATATCTTACATAGCTTATGTGCACACAGAAAAATGGACAATGGTGATCGATGCGTATGTACAGTGCAAGCTGTTATATACAGCGAAAAGAACTGATTTGCGTATGCAGTGATGCACAATGCAAAAATTGTACACCAAAGGCACCACCATTCATGACCATCGAGATGATTAAACTTAAATGAACAGTAAGGCTATACGAACAAACAAGGGGGTGGGGGGGAGGGTCGTTCACAGTGTAGGGTGATGTTTTTGCATTCACCTGTGAGGATAGTTTGCTCTCGTGCTCAAGAACAATGTTGCACAAAAAGGACATGTTTCTGAAGAAGACTGGTGGCGCGTTCAGCTTAGTTGACTAAACAATCTTGAAGCACTCACAATGAGGTGTGGCAAAAACCTCACACAGCACAGCCATAATAGTATTCCTAGGTAAACTGCAGTTTCCGACCAAAATAAATTTTGTACACGTGATGGATTTTTTTTTCTTTCAGAATGTCTTCAAGAGGTATCACGGCTTTTGCAGTCGTTCTTTAATTTACTAGTTGAAAGAATTTCGCCCAGCTTTCAAATTTTAGCCTAATGGTGCTGGCCACATCCAACTTCTGCACGGGGCTAGGGGCCTTACTCTTGGAAAACACTACGCGTTACAGCACTCCCCCGAGGACATACTCCGTGGTTGAAAATCATTCGACGATCGGCGGATTCGCTCATCATCAGGAGAGTGCTTACTAAAAAAATTGAGAGAGAGAGGGGAAGGTCGTTCATAAAGGCTGGCAGGGAATTTAAGCCGCTTGGTCATGCTTTGGTATCCTAAATTAGCTGAATGCAGATGAATATTAAGTGCAAAGCATTTCTTACCCAACTTCGGCGACTTTGAGAATATCTATCTATCTATCTATCTATCTATCTATCTATCTATCTATCTATCTATCTATCTATCTATCTATCTATCTATCTATCTATCTATCTATCTATCTATCTATCTATCTATCTATCTATCTATCTATCTATCTATCTATCTATCTATCTATCTATCTATCTATCTATCTATCTATCTATCTATCTATCTATCTATCTATCTATCTATCTATCTATCTATCTATCTAGCCGCCAACAACTTTTAGCTCTCCTGGCCGTTTTGATAATGGTGTCGATACCAAACTCGGTATGATATAACATGAATGTATGACGAACATATTTGACTAGCCATAACATGAAAATCATGGCATGTATGTCATAAATGTCATGATTTACTTTTCATGGTCTTGCTGCTCTTGCGGTGGTTTCGTTCACATGACATGTTGCATAACTAGTATGGTATAATATGATTACATGGCAAACACAAGCGACAGACCCTAAGATAAAAATAATGACAAGCGTGTCATGTAACAACATGACTACATGCCACACTCATGATGCGCTCTCGGTCATTTCGCCAGCGTCACATATACCAAATTTGGTATTACGGTACAGGAATGGATGACGAAGGTATCTGACTTGTGCAAACATGATAATCACGAAATGCGCGTCATGTAACAACATGATTACATGCCATGCTCATGATGCGCTGGTGGCTGTTACGCTAGCTTCACTTATACGACATTTGGTATTACAGGACCTGAATAGATGACGAAGGTACGATACTGGTGCAAACAAAATAAACATGAGATGCTTGTCATGTGACAACATGACTGTTACACTCATGATGTGCTCGCGGCCGTTCAGCTAGCTTCACATATACCAGATTATGTATTCCGTGACGCGAACGGACAACTTATGTAAATGACATATCCAAACATGATAATACTCGTAACATGCGTGTCATGTAACAACATGACTTCATGCCACTCTCATGATAATTCAGTGTTTTTCACGGTTTCCTACATTAGAGCACGCATCCTCTTTGACTCATTTACATAGACCACATGGAGGTCGCTGCTTTTGCCGCAATTCTTCTAATGATGGCATATTGATACACAAAATTACACCATATGACACACACTCGCAAGTAACTACACATCCCACAACATTACACGATATTTCTTTCTTCAAGATATTTGCTAGTTGCGCGGGTCAGACTGCAATGCATGAAAAAGGCTCCTTACAGCTTTTCGCATTTTCGTTTCAGGGAAGGCGTCGCACTTGTTATTTAAAATTGATCAGAACTATCATGACTCACAGCAATACCTTAAAATTCTTACAGGCTGATCTGGACCATACACGTGATACCACAAAATTATTGATAGAATACATGACGCAACAACAGTTCAATTTCGCCTTCGTGTGTGAGCCGCACACCCGTGCAGGCACTGTTCAAGGCAAACCACACATCATAACAAAGTTCCACGCGCCAAACAATCCTCGCATCATGCTTCTAGTACGGAACACTAACTTAGACCTATTCCCATTACACATAACAGATTTGGTTGTTTCAGAAAAGTGTAAAAGCCGTCACCAAATATTAATACTGATAGCTGTGTATGCACCGCCGCAAGGACCTATTGATCCAGTTCTGGATGAGTTGAAATGTGTTGTTTCATTAATCACAGATTGTACTGTCATCATAGCCGGATATTTCAATTCTAAGCATAGAATGAGGGGGCCAGCTGTAGACGATGTTCGCGGCTCTTAAGTAGTCCAATTCATGACGGCGAATGACTTAGTCATATTGAACAACCCCAACTCCCCTCCAACTTTCACAACTCCATATGCAGATTCATGGATAGATTTAACCAAGGTTTCGCATGACCTCACTCGCGATGCTTACCATTGGAAGGTTCTCCAAATTCCTACCCTCTCGGACCACAACTACTACATTGAATTCTCGTTCTCGCAAGCACATACCAGCAGTGCTAAACTATTAACTAATCTAGGAAGAGCGAAAATTTTTAACAAATTAAAAGACGACACTTGGTTCAAAAAGATACTCGGCTGCAACATTGGGTCACCTGAAGCCTTAGACATGGTTTTAGACAGGTTTTATGCCATATACTCCGCTTTAAGCCAACGTTACTCACGGCGCCTAACATGGCGTAGTAAATTAGGTAATGGTTGGTGGACACCAGAATTGACTATTGAACGTAAGCGTGTTCGGGCTATGCGACGACGTTATCAGTGAACAGCTGACCCCCTCCTTCGAGACATTTATCGCAAATTGCACGTTGACGCACTCTCCACCTACAAGGATAAAATCAGAAAAGCAAAATCATCGTTTGATAAAGACATTTGTGACTTTCTTACTGAGAAATGTTTATATGGTGATGTTTTCAAAACAGCATTTTAAAAACACCACCAAGTAAATTTTCTTCCTCCTCTAGATTTACCTAACGGCACTCGCACAGCTTCTGTAATTGAGTCTGCCCGGCTACTACTCGATACATTGGTAGTAGGTGACAGCTGTTCTGAAGACAACATGCACCACACTATCATGCGTAACATTGCGGCTAGTCCTTACCCGTGGCATACTTATGACCCTCCTTTTACAATATCTGAGATAGAGTGCGCGATAAAACAGGGCAATTCACACTCTGCTCCTGGACACGACGGATTAACCTACCCGTTCATTAAAGGATTATTTGTATGCCATCCTAGATTTTTCTATTTTATATTCAGTATCACCTTAAGAATCGGACACTTTCCACAGACTTGGAGAAGAGGGAAAGTAGTATTCATACCAAAGCCAGGACGTCCGCTCGATTCGCCTAATGCATATAGACTGATAGTAATGAACTCTGTATTCAGTAAAGTATTAGAAAGACTCTTAAATGTTCGCCTGTATTATTTCCTGCACAATAATAATCTTCTTCACAATAATCAATACGGTTTTACACACAATAAAAGTGCTACTTTAGCACTGTACACTCTGCGAAGCAAATTATCTGCGTACAAGGCATCCAAACTTCCTGCAATACTCATATCTTTTGACTATGTAGGGGCATTTGATAGCGTTTAGCATCGCGCAGTCTTAATCTTTTTACGCAAGCACAGGTGCCCACAGAACTTGTACTGTCTACTCAAATCTTTTTTATCGAACCACACTAACTTTTTCAACCAACGTCGCACAAGAGGCAGTTCGTACAACAATCGGCAGCCCGCAAGGATCCCCTATCAATCCGCTACTGTGGAAAATAGTAATACACAGCTTACTCATTCTTCCCGTGCCACCCGGCGTACACATAGAGGCGTACGTGGACGATACGGTCATTGTTATCACAGATACGTCAAGACTCCGGTTACAAGCAAAGGCTGAGCATGTGGAACATAGTAATACACAGCTTACTCATTCTTCCCGTGCCACCCGGCGTACACATACAGGCGTACGCGGACGATACGGTCATTGTTATCACAGATACGTCAAGACTCCGGTTACAAGCAAAGGCTGAGCATGTCCTGGCTTTAGTATTCGGGTGGGCACGGGAACAAAAAGTTACAGTAAGCGCCGAGAAGTCCTTCTTCGTGTTCTTTAATAACGAACACAAGAGTATATCAAAACGCCGCCCATCTATACGCATGGATAAAATTTTTCTCAAACACAAAAAAAGAAATTTAGATTCTAGGCGTATCGTTTGACACCTCTTTAAATTTTCATGCCCACGTTGACTACATTAAAGGAAAAGCTGAAGTGTCCACGTACCGCCTCCTCACATTTGTTAAATCGCACCGTTCACTAAACAGTACACTCATAAGACGACTCTACCGTCAAGTGATACTGCCCTCTCTCACATACGCATCTCCAGTGCGGTGGCCTACGTTCCCATCGAAATTCCTTAGGGCGCGAGTTTTATCAGTTCAGCGAACCGCCTTGATTTCTTTAACAAGTGCATTTTACACAACACGTACGTCATCCCTACAGATTCTTGCTAACGCGCCTCCGTTACCACTACAGTTGGACAGACTGTCTGCAGAATTTTTCTTATTCATACTCCGGAACGTAACTTACTATGGTGTAAAATCATTCAAACCGGCTGATATACTATATCCATGCAGTCCGTGGGCTGCATTCCTCGTTCATCCCTTGTAGTCGTGGTCGTAGTGTGTAACAAGTGTTACATTTTGACCTGCAAGGTGTTGCCGGTGGGAGATTTCTCCTGTGCTTTGTAGAACGACAACAAAAAAAAAAATTCGCGGCGTGCACGTTAACTAAAAACCGAATCCGCCTGTCTCTCATTCCCCATTAGCAGCCGTTGGCACTATCTGACAAGAAAGGGTTGCTACATTATACTCACTTGGTGTAACCTCCTTAGTTTTAGAAAGGTTTAGCGAGCGTTGGGGCGCAGTGCCACGAATACAGTGAACTGGTATATACCATGAACTGGAGGTGGTTAAAGGTGGAAAGTAGACGCGAAGCGCAAGCCGTAAGAAAGTGTGCATGCGCCACCCCTCGTTTAGTCCTTGGAATGTCCGCAGGATGGTGGTGCTTTTATATGGGGAATATATGATGAAAATATGCGAGATAATGGTACTTGGAGTGTTGAATAGATGGACGAACGGACACACAGACAGATGCATGGATGGACGCATGAACGGACGCATGAACGGACGCATGAACGGACGCATGAACGGATGCAGGGGCGAATGCATGGACGAACGCAGGGACGAATGCACGAACAGACGCACGCACAGACAGGTGGATGGACGCATGGACGGACGGAAGCAAGAACGAATGGACAGAGGAATGCTTCGCCCCACTCTCCATCATTCACTACGTGGATATGCTGCCATTTTTTTTTCAGTGTATCTTACGTCTACTGCCAGACGAAGGCCTCTGCCAGTCGTCTAGTTTATTCTTTTTTGAGCAAGCTGGCACAACACTATTTGTTATCATATTTGTTTACTGTTTTGTTCATGCATTTTGTATATGACTCATGTCTGTTTCAACTGATGTAACTGCTCAGTGTACGAGGTTACAAGGTTCTTCACGAGCTGCTCAGTTCAGCTTTTTCGCCTGTTATTCTCGCAACCTTGTCGCAAAATAAACTCAACTAAATTCAATTCATCATATTGAAGTAGGCCAATAGAAAGAACTACGCTTATTCAGCCACAGATATTTCCTTTTCGCAGGTATCAGCGAGGTGTTTATTTATCGCAGCTTTTTCTTGCCTTTCATTTATGAAAAGCCGGTAAACTGGCAACATTTGATGCAAATAAGGGCTGAGTGCTGCGTTGAAACTGAGAGGAAGGGCTACATGGAGTAAAAATATAAAATGTTTGTCAGCTACACGCCTTATTTGATTAACGTGTCGCTTACTCGGTGCAGGCGCGACCATAAACTATTACCTATGTGCGAAAAAAAATATTTAAAATTGTTTGTTATTTTGTTGCTGCATGTCCCTAAGAAGACGATGCTCTTGGCAGTCTTCGTCCTCATGACGAAAAAAATTCTTCATATGAATGATATGTGGGGCTTAACGTCCCAAAACCATATTATAATTATGAGAGACGCCGTAGGGAAGGGCTCCGAAAATTTCGACCTCATGGTGTTCTTTAGCGTGCACCCAAATCTGAGCACATGGCCCTACAGCGTTTTCACCTCCGCCAAAAAAAAAAATTGTAGATGCCATGTACAGTGGGAAACGATGATATGCGAAGCACGAATGAGAAATGTTATGTCATATTAAAATCACCACAACGTTACAAGGTGAAGGTAAATGATGCTGTACATGACTTCCGTGTCATGATTATCATGTTTGGTTGTGTCGTTACCTTCGTCATCTATTTACGTCACGTTATACCAAATTTAGTATATGTGGAGCTAGCAAAAAGGCCGCGAGCACGCTATGAGCGTGGTATGCTGTCATGTTCTTACATGACACGCGTGTCAAGATTACAATGTTCGCACCAGTCATATATTTCGTCATCCATTGACGTCACCTAACACCAAATTTGGTATATGTGGAGCTAGCAAAACCGCCGCGAGCGCATCATGAAGGACCCATTGTACTCCAATGTAGCGTTGACGCGTGCGCACGCTGGGTACAGCGACGCTATGCTAGAAAAACGCGAGCACTCTATAGTCTGGCACCAGGCGTGACTATGGAACGTCCGTCGACGCGGCCCGACGGCAACCGGCGCGAAATGTGACATGCTGCATTTCGCGCCGATGCGTTGCCCAGGCAACACTGCGTCTCCCTCTTTTCGGGACGGAGGGATGCCGGACGCGCTGAAGCGCGCATGCGTCAGAGCAACGAAGCACGGCGTGCGCCTGCGTGTATATGGCAGGACCGGCGCCTGGCGTGGCAATGCTGGCGTGATGCGACGAAATGAACGCCGGTGCGCACGCGCACCGCGTCATGTCGAAATAAATTGGCGCCTTGACTATGGCATGTAGTCATGTTCTCACATGACACGCAACTCATGATTAGCATGTTTGCACCAGTCACATACTTTCGTCATTCATTGGCGTCACGTAATACCAAATTTGGTATAAGTGAAGCTAGCGAAACGGCCGCCAGCGCGTCATGAGCGTGCCATGTAATCATGCTGTTACATGATACGCATCTCATGATTATCATGTTTCCACCAGTCCCACACCTTCGTCATCCATTTACGTACTGTAATACCAAATTTGGTATATGTGACGCTTGCGAAACGGCCGCGAGCGCATCATGAGCGTGGCATGTAGTCATGCTTTTACATGACACTCATGTCATGATTTTCATGTTTGTGTCTGTCTTTTGTGTTCGCCATGGTATCGTGCCATACCATACCAGTTTTACAACATGCCATGTGAATGAAACCACCGCAAGAGCTGCAGGACCATGAAAGGTAAATCATGACATTCATAAAATACATGTCATGATTTTCATGTTACGACTAATGAAATATGTTTTTCATAGAGTCATGTTATGCCATACCAAGTTTGGTATCGACACCATTATCGAAACGGCCAGGAGACCTAAAGTCGTAGGCGGCTATATAGATTGATACGCTCAAAGTCGCCGAAGTTCGCTAAGAAATGCTTCACATTTAAAGGCAGCCGCCACAGCCGGGTTTAGATTACGAGGCCTCAATCACGCGATGTTTCGCAAAACCCGCCAAATTCGCCAAGATCTCCCTCGCCGCCGATTGCAAGAGCCGCCTGAAACGCAACGAAGCCTGTAGTGCTGAGGTTAGTGCTTGTCTTTAAAGCGAACATACACAATCCACGTTCGGCAGAAACTTCTCCGCAAAACGACAACGATCTGACAGCAGCGACAGATATAAAGCAAGCAACATGCGTCCACCGGTGGGGCTGGAGGCTTCGACGACGCGTACGAAACCGCTGCGCGCCCGTTGAGCGTATTGCTTGCCGAGAATCAGCACGATCGCGCGCGCTGACCCCTTAGAGTTTCTCAAAATTAACTAGAGGGCACTCTGGCGCTGCGATCGTTCAGCGACCATGGGAATGATGGGTAGTTACACACATTTGCCTAGTCTTCGTACTTGCGGGCGCCGAATCGTACTTGCGGCTTCGTTCATTGCTGTGTTTTGGTTTTGTTTTGAAAGAAAGATTGAACCCTTTTGAACTTCGTGAGCCAATTTGGAAAATGAGTCTAAAAAAATAAAATGGTGAAGCGCGACCGCTGAACATTTGCTATTACTTGTTTCTTAAGAAAACAGCTCCAAGCCACACGAACACACACGGAGCCAAAAGCAGGCCAGAAGTACGAATATTAGACAAATGTGTGTACTACCCATCATTCCCATGCTCGCCGAAGCGCCGTGCGTTGCACCTCCCAATGACACTAGCGCCAGAGTTCCCTCTCGTAAGTATTGTAGGAAACTCTGTGGCGGACTCCAACCGGCGAGATCCAGTTTCGCAGACACTTCAATCAGGAGAGCCGAGATGCAAAATCGGGGAAAAGCTCAGGCGCACCCTCGAAAGGGGTGTGGTGGTGGTGCCTCGAGCGTCACGTAACCGAAACGTAGAGAAGAAGTATAAACGTGTGAGAGAAAACTGTACACCCGTACGCACGTCGAAGCATCCTGCTTCTCACTCCATTTCTTCGGCGCGGCAGAAAGAAAAGTGGGCCACTAAGCAGGGCTGCCCGAAAACGTGTAATGGGCTCCACGAGGACTCCGAGTGTTACCTCGTTATCTAACCCCCCCCCCCCCCCATCACCACCTCCTTTCTTCTCCTTATTCGTGCAAGACGTCGCGATGGCTTGAACACAGAGAGACACATACGCAGTTACCCAGGTAACGTGCAGCCCTGGTGGAGCCGCGATTCTACGACGCGTTTAGCGAAATAAAGTAGCAGAATTGAAGCAACCCGGCTAGGCAGAGCTTTCCGACTCGTAGTAAATTTTCTCGGACGAGAAGAAGGAGACAACCCTCGGTAGTGGTCGTCGCCGTAGAGCTGCTACTATATACTGCCGCCGACGGCGACGGTGCATAAAAGACCGAAAGCGCGCGGCGTTGTGCTCTGTCGCGCGCGAGCACTCAGCTCGCCTTCGCCCGAGAACCTTCTCTTTAACACTCCGAGCACTTCGAGCGGGCGCAACACCCCGAAATGGCGTCACGACTGCTGCATCGGGCGTGTGGTGGATACGCATACGGATATATGGTTTTTCTCTAGAAACAATAAAAGACAAAAAAGAGCGCTGAGTGGAGCAAGCCAGAGGGACTAACGCCTGCCTGGCCGTTCCCGTTTCGGGCGCCGATCGTTTAGCATCCTGCTCAAGAAGATTTTCACACCACCCTGGCGAAGGACGGCTGAGGCTGGGCAGGTTTTTGAGTAGATAGGTAGGTCACCGGGGAAACCCGCACCTATCTCTCTTTCCCTCTCAATCGCCACAGCTTTTCGTGTACCGCAAAGATGTTTTTTTTTTCTCTCGGTGGCATCCATGGGCATCGCGAACAGGATATCGCAAAAGCGGCACCGCCGAACCTATGCGCGCGAAATTCGGCTTCATTCGCCGAAATTGACCGCGATGGACCACGTCCGATTTCCACGGCTTTTGCGTGAAGCCAAGAAAGCCGCCAAAAACTAGGGAGAAAAAAAAAGCAACCGATATAGAAACGAACCAATCGACGCCTCCTTTTTCAATACTCCCCAGATCCGCTCGTCTCTATATCTGCTGACCGACCATGACCGGCATAAAATATAGGACGGGTATGCGGGTCGGAGCAGTGGTCAGCTGCGGGTGCCCAAGATTTCTTCAGCTCCACGTGCTATTTTCTCCTCGTCTTTTTCGGTTTTTCTTTCTTTTCTCCCTCCTTCCCATCCACGAACTACTAGCCCTGCAGTGTGAACGCGGCCATATTGCTGTCGGCGCGCAGTGGTGAACAAGCCGGAGCACTACGAGCGGATCGTTAGCGTAAATGTAACGCCGCGAGAGGGCACGCGCGCGAGTGGTTTTTGCCGAACTCTCCTCTCCACCTTCCTCTGGAATGACGTATCGTCGAGTTTCAGCGCTGCTTACCTATTCCACTTCATATCGGAAGAATATCGGACCCTCAACTGGTGGAAACTAAGTTGCAGAACCAGAAACGATTTGCGTGAAAGCGTAGTTGGAGCGTTCTGGCGCTGGGTTAATGCGCACGTTTGTAGGTGATAAATGTTACCACTACTATGACCACACCACTACTATGGCGCCTGTGCCACTACCCCATATCTCGTAAGCCATATTAGTTGCTTTTAAGCGTCAAGTTCTTTCATTACGAGTTAGGTGGGAAAGATGGCATGAAAAGAACGCGCCCACATGAATGAAGCTTTTAAATGAGGTAGACGATTTCACCTTTGACGTTCTGACTTTCCGTCGCATATACGATACGAGCGGCTCAGAGTCTGACGCTTTGCTACGTCGGAAGGTTATAAATGCCATTGCTTATTGTGTGTAGTGAATGTAATGAAACGGCGAAACAGTGACAACAGCATTTAATAGCGAACGGAAAAGCCAAAGAGCGAACGTAATATGACCGACGCTCTTAACCAAAGAAAAGTTTGGGTGGCTGAAAAGTTGCCCCCACCCTATTCAGACCTCCAATGGGTCGAAACCGCACAAGCTCTCTTTCGTTAACATAGCCTACTGAACATGAAGCGTTTCTAATGATGTAAACGATCAACTGGCAAGAACGGATTCAAGTAATAAAGGGGAAAACATGTAGAACTCATATATAAATTGAAGAATGAGAGGGTCACTAAATAAATGTAAAAAAGTTACGAAAGCTATAAAACCAGAAAAATCAGAAAGCAGAAAATAAAAAAAAAACACGGATACACCATGTCGTTGTGTGCTGATACTTCCGTCACCTCCTACGAGTCGGTCTTTGCTTCAGTAACACGAGCAGCTGTGACTTCTGATTACAAACAGATTCCAGAATACACTGCTACATTTCATTCACAATGCCAACCTAACAGCGTACATCTCACACACATATACACCCAATATATTCTTCCTTAAACTGCACGTATACGTAGCAATAAAAATGCATTTGACGTGTAGCGTGCTAGCACGTCAACTTCGCACGGCAGACGCAGTGTATTGCTAGATTGAATCATGATGCCCCCATTAAACCTTTCAACGCTCGCACTGACATCTTTCGGTGGCCATTTTATCCGGATGCTATAAAACAATTGAATCGTTTACCCCATCATGTTGTTAATAGTACCGATGTGCAATCTTTTGACAGAGAAAAGGATGCTTATTTTTGTCTTGGTTGAATTGAACTATATACTGCCAATTTTTGTTTCTTGTGTGCATTGCTATTTGAGTGCCAGTTGTCTTGATTTTATGTTTGTACTTACTATTGTACTCCCTCCCTGTTATGACCCTCAATTGAGGGTTGACAGTATTATTAAATAAGTAAAAAAAAGAATGTCCTTGTAAGGCTAGTCCAGCGGCGATGTTGGTCAGCAGCGCCCTGGTCCACCGAGTCCGGAACACCGCGTAAGTCGGCCTCATTGTCTTCGGCGAGTGGCGGATACACCCGCTGAAGAAGCAAGCTAGCGTGTTCGCAGACGGAAACGCACAAGCGCGCACCGTGCAGCCACCCACGCTCCTGTGTCCATCGGCGCTTCTTCTTCTGTCGGCTTTGCAAGGTCGACCGAGTACCCGGGATTCCAATCCACTCGGGCGGAAACCCAGACGGTCTCGCCTCCGTGAGCTCAGGAAGTGTGTCTTCTTTGAAGTCACTTTTGTGGTTTTGCGCCTTACTTGGTCAGTTACAGCCTGGCGAAGGAGCGAAACCGCTGCCCATACAGGGGTACCCCGAACGTCCTAGAGCGTAAGTCCATGGACAAACGACCATGGAACGTGTCATTTCGTCCTGCTAGGCTAATCGTCAGTTTTAAGTATTTATTGACGAATTATTGTTTACAATGTGGCGAGGCAGGCCTGTCCTTTATTCCGCCACCTATCAAGTCCAGTA
The DNA here is from genome assembly GCF_043290135.1 of Rhipicephalus microplus. Lineage (NCBI taxonomy): Eukaryota > Metazoa > Arthropoda > Arachnida > Ixodida > Ixodidae > Rhipicephalus > Rhipicephalus microplus. Next base: position 152,045,022 of record NC_134700.1, on the reverse strand, counting down.
AATAGTCCTTCCTCCACCCAACATGCATGGCGAAAATGTGTTTTCGGTCGTCTTCAGCAGGTGTTTGTGTGTCTCGCTCATGCTGCTGCATAAGCTGCATAAGTTACTCTTGTGCAAAAATTGCAGGTCTGAAAGGTAATGAGCCTCAGGTGCCATACATTGATTACAACAGCTAAATTCACTTTTGGCGGCGGCGTGCTCACCACTCACTCGGAAACATCAGCTTTCATCACTGATATGGTAGTGTTGCCAAAGATCCTACGTACGTGGGCACTATTAAAGTAACACTGAAACTTTGCTGGGAATACCAAGTGGTAGTGGCCTGCTTTTGGCCGCGTTGTGGCCTCATTTGTCAACGCCCGCGGGTGTGAACGTTTCGTTTAATTACTCACGCTGTCACTCTGAGCGGCGTTCACCATGACGCAGAAATACAGTTCGTGGGACATTAAATGTATATGTGTGGTACCTGCGTAGAAAGTGACTATCTGTCCTTCCATACAGTTGGTACCATGACCACCACCACCACCACCACCACCACCACCACCACCACCACCACCACCACCACCACCACCACCACCACCACCACCACCACCACCACCACCACCACCACCACCACCACCACCAACAACAACAACAACAACAACAACAACAACAACAATAAGGTACATTCCTTTAGCTATAATACATAGCTGCCATTTTCTCGACACATTATACCAATTTGTAGCGGCTGTGTCACACACGTGATTTTCGAGTGATTCTTACTCCACATGCTAGTTAAACACTGCAGATACAGCCTGAATCTACATCGTTAGTTACAATACTAATTGCAATAGTTTGGTATTACTCGGTGCACTGCCTCTCCGAGACTACTACTTCACTCTCGCAGTGTGCCATGATGATGCAGCACTAATGCAGTCGATTTCCATAAATGGAATGATTAAGCGGTCAGTAGAAAAGACCGCTTCCTTTTTAGTGTGACTGGAATTGTAAGTGCTGCCTTACTTAGTAAGGTATACCACTGCTTGAGGCGTTAGTTTACGTCTACAGTGACTACACGTGCAAGTGCACCACAGGTACGAAACGTAATTGATAAAAAGATGGTGCACATGCAGGTAGATCAAATCTCTTCCCAATCGCAACTAGCAATTAGCACTGAAACCACGCAGTGCAGCGAAGACCGCCTGACGTGGCAAACTGTACCAGGAGTGTTCACCGGTCAAACCGGCATGTGCAGGCTGCACTTCCTTGAGTGTATGGCAGTTAGAGAGGTGAAATATAACACGAGATTAAACGGTGCCTCGGGGTCTCAATGAGAGCTCGTTTTTCACGTCTCGAGCATCGTTAGCCACGTCGACCACTCCTCCTTAGAGGCGAGGCAATTAGCCGGCTATTTTCGTGCCTCTCTGATCCTCGCTTTCTAAGGCATTTTCGCATCGCTCTGTTTATTCTGTTACGTGTACTGGACGCCCATGAATAGAATTTCGTTCGAGTAAGTAAGGTAATCCCGAGCGTAAACACCCTGACAGAACTTTACAAACACGTTTCGTGTGGTGAATATATATTTTAGTTTCACGTCCACGGCAGCTGCCCAGACGCAGCCTCCCTTTGCAAATGGCTGGCAAGCTGCGTCCGTGCGGGTGCTGTGGACACGCAACTAAATCTGTATTGTGATTTGTACGTCTATTACATGGGAATGTATCGGCTTGTTTCGTGAAAAGAAGGTCCAAGTGCTGTAACTGCCAGTGGACACCTTAGGAAAACATCAAACGCAGGTTTTGGCAAACACATCTTTAGTTTGCTCAGACGCTCTTTCATCATAGACTATCTCTTTTCATAGGTAACAGCGTTACAACAAAATAAAATATAAAAAACACTGAGTATTATCTGTGTGAATGGTGACTGTAGTTGAGATGCATTAATGTAATACTTGTGTGGACCTGATATCAAAGGAGTGCATCAACTTAAAGAAATGCGTGGTGCATTCTCAGCATTAGAACGCATATCCATTTCACTGACGTGGACCTTGCGTCTGTTTTTTTTACAAAGGCGACTATATTGCAGTTTACAGTTAGAATAAAAGCAACTAGAACTTCGTGCGAGCATAAGCCCGCCAGCAACACAAACAAACAAACAAACAAACAAACAAACACACACACATACACACACACGCACGCACAGCCATACACACACAATTCTTAGCACGTCCCTGCACGCACAGCTTTTCTACGAGGAGTGAAAAAAGCGATAACAACAGTAGCTATTTTTAGCGAAATACAACGATATAATTATGAGGCCCGTCGCAGCGCCCCAGGATTAATTTTGATGACCTGGGGTTCTTGAAGGTACGTTTAAATCCAAGTACACGGTTGTTACGTTTGCATCACATTTCGTCATCAGCACGAAGCTAAAGGATATTGGAGGAGAAAGAAAAGAGAAACACTGACTTTGGGTGATGGGTAGCTGTTGCGTCATGTCGAACACGAGGTCTAATAACACCGACTTGCGTTGGGAAAGGTTTACAGTTTGGCCAGCCATCGCGAACGATGGGTAGTTGAGATGACTACATATTGACGAAGAAGGGGAAATAAGAGACAGGTGAAGTACCATAAAACGTCATTGGTTACGACAAATTTCTAAGTTCTCATGAACATCATCATCAGCCTGACTACATTCACTGCAGGACAAAGGCCTCTCCCATGTTAATCCTGCCAAATCCGTCTTGCGCTTGCTGCTGCCACTTTATACCAGCAGAGCACCTAATTTCATCTGCCAACCTGATTTTCTGTCACCCTCTCACCCGCTTGCCTTGTCTGAAAATACAGTCAGTTACCATTAATGACCAGTGGTTATACTGCCTACACGCTATGTGTTCGCCCCATGTCCATTTCTTCTTGATTTCAACTATGATATCCATAACCCCGGTTTGACCCTTGACCTACTCTGCTCTCTTCTTGCACTTAAAGTTACCCCTATTATTTTTCCTTCCACCACTCATTGCGTCGTCCACAATTTAAGCTGAACCTTCTTTGTAAGCCTCCAGGCATCTGCTCCGTCGGTAAATACAGGCAAGACGCAGCGGCTATATACCTTCTTCTTGAGGAATTGTGGCTATCGACCAGTCAAAGTTATCCTTCCGGTTGTTGCGCCTTTGGGTAGCGTGGTGCGGACTCGGGCCATCCGAGTCCCCGGAGAGGACGAGTAGAGAAGCCGGAGAAGGAGAAAAAAATGTTTATATACAGTATTTACATGGTAGCGTGGTACAACATGAAAAGAGAATCACCCACGAGCGCCTCTGCGCTAGCGTTTTTATACATCGTCCGCCTTCCCAAGATCCCTTGCAAAGAAAATTTATGCGCAGGATACTCCAATGAGATCGTCGTCTTCCTCTCCGTCCCCGAAGAGGGAAAGCCAAACACCGCCTCCCTCTGAACCTAGGAAAGGGGCAAGGCATGCCCAGTTCGCTGTTTGGTGAGGGAGACCCCACGCGCCAGCGTGGCACCACAGTGAGATGACGTGGAATCCCATGCGCAAAGTCGCTCCCTGATGCAGCCAGGTTGACTCAAGCAAGGCAGAATACCCCGTACAGCTGCTGGGTCGACGCTGCTTCGGAGTGTTGCTCTCGGCGGCTGACAAAAGCTTGGCCAACGACTTTTGTGTCAAGAGGAGCCGGCGACGTGGTTTTTCCCGATTGTCCGCGTCCGTCGCCGTCCCGGTGCAGGGTTGACTCATCAACAGCTGCCAGGTGCCAGCAGGCCGCGAAGACCACGTGGAACTTGGGCGAGGCACAACAGCACCCCCGCCGCCAGATGATACATCGGGAGGTCGAGTTGTTCCATGCAGCTCGGCCGGGTCGATGTCGGCGACGTTCCGGCAAGGCTCTTGCTTTCTCGAAGGGCCTGGTCAAACTGGAATGCTCCAAGAGCTGGCCTCTGCGCCCCGCTTCGGTGAAAAGTGGGTGACAAGCTCCAAGAAACGACCTTTGTCAGCCACACACAATGCGACAAGCACCGCGTGCACGCCACTCTCATCGCCAGGCCTCCGATTTTACAAAGCAAACATCTTATCTTAATAACTTAAGCTCAAGGAAACAATGTGCATACCAATCGGGACAAGTGTCCAGTAACTCTTTCATACGTAACTCCATTTGGAATCGAGATAACATTATAATCAAGCTAAACAAGCAAACTGTAGAGCTCGGGACAACGAGGGAGTCAGTGAAAAATTTCTCTACGCCCTCACTGTAACACATTGAAAAAAAAAAAGTACACATAAACTAGGTAAAGGTAAACAAAAAAAATCAAACAAACCTTCCGCGTCTTTTGACGAGTCAAAACGCTCGACTTAGGGCGTCTGCATTTGTATGAAGGCCACCTCTCTTTTAGCGCACCTCGAAATTGTGCTGCTGCAGTGCTATGCTCCATCTGAGCAAACGACCATTCTTAGGTGACATTTGGTGTAACCAGGTTAGTGGAGAGTGATCAGTTTCTATAATAAACTTAGAGCCAGCAACATAGCAGCCTAGTTTTCGTACGGCCCAAACAATGCAAGCACATTCTTTTTCCGAAGTGCTATAAGCCTCTTCCCTGCTGCTCAATTTGCGACTCAAATACAAAACCGGCCGCTCCTCTCCACTCTGGTCCGTCTGACATAGCACTGCTCCTAAACCGCGTTCGCTTGCATCACACTGAATAGTGAAAGGTTTTGCAAAATCCGGTGCCCTCAAGACGGGTTTCTCACTCAATGCGTGCTTCAGCTTCTGAAAAGCGTCTTCCTTTTTAGAGTCCCATTGAATGTTCACAGGTTCGGTCTTGCGTAAACTATCTGTCAAAGGGCTGGCAATCTCGGAGTAATTCGGGACGTAATGCTGATAGTAACCTGTGAGGCCGAGGAATGCTCTCATCTCGGTCTTAGTGCTGGGACGACGATAACCGACCACCGCGGCTACCTTGAGTTCGGACGGTCGACGACGCCCATTTCCTACAATGTGCCCTAAATAGCTTACTTCAGCACAGCCCAAATGACATTTCTCTCTCTTTACCGTAAGACCTGCATTTTTGACCCGTTCCAAAACCATCCGAAGGTGTTCAACATGGTCTTCCCATTTGTCCGAAAATATCGCCACATCGTCTAGGTAAGGCAGCGCAAATTTCTCGAGCCCGTGGAGAACCTTCTCCATCAGGCGGCTGAAACAATACGGCGCGTTCTTGAGCCCAAAGCTCATCATCAAAGGACGAAAAGTGCCCAGGGGTGAGATAAAAGCAGCGTATCGACTCGCGCGCTCTGTCAAAGGGACCTGCCAATACCCCCTAACAAGGTCTAACGTAGAAATGTATTTCGCCTTAGACACTGTCTCTACCCTCTCTTCAATGTTAGGAATAGGGTAAGTCTGGTCGATTGTTACAGAGTTCAGGCGGCGATAGTCCACGCATGGCCTTGGATCACGGCCCGGAATCTCAACCAAAATCAAAGGCGAGGTGAAATCACTGTCTGCTTCGATGATAACACCTAGGTCGATCATGCGGCGAATTTCGGCCTCTAGTATCTCTCTCTGTCTAGGTGACACCCGATACGGCTTACAGCTGATCGGCTTGTTAACCGTCAGCTCAATGTCGTGCTTAATCACATCCGTTTTGCCTGGCTTCTCGGAGAAAACGGTAGCGAATTCCTGTACTAAAAGCTCTAAATCTTCCTCTTGAGCCTTACTTAGGGTGTTCCCTGTGTCTACCCTATCTGACAATGTGCTGCTGACCGTGCCATCGGAAAGACAAAGGATTTCCGCGCCCTCATCCTCAGGAACATTGAGTGCAAGGTTTACTACTGCTTTTCGTCGCATGTAGGGTTTCATTAGGTTACTGTGATACACTTTGGGGCATTTCCGGCCCCACTTTACCTCGTAGTTGGTGTCTGAAAGCACTGACATCACTGTCGCTGGTCCCTCCCATTGTACGTCCAGCTTGTTTTTTCTTGAAGGGCACAACAGCATCACCTCATCGCCCACTCTAAAGACTCGCTTTCGAGCTGACTTATCGTAACGGGCCTTGGAAAGCGCCTGTGCTGCGCGCATGTTGCTCTCCACCACTTCGCGTGTAGTCCCCAGTCGCCCCAATAAATCCAGTACATAGGAAACCACATTAGGGTCCTCCCCATATCCAGTCCATGACTCTCGTATCAAGTGCAGCGGACCTCTCAAGTTCCTGCCGTAGACAAGTTCAGCCGGACTAAAACCCGTACTCTCGTGTGGGGCCGACCTCAGAGAAAACATCGCAGCTGGTATACACCCCTCCCAGTCACTTTTATGCTCAAAGCACAAAGCTCGCAAAACGCGTTTCATGACCGAGTGCATGCGTTCCACAGGGTTCGACTGTGGATGGTGAATAGAGCTATGCGCGATTTTTATCCCGCAGCGTTCTAGGAATGTAGTCGTAAGGCAGCTTGTGAACACACTTCCGTTGTCACACTGTATCTCCGAGGGAAAACCCACCCGAGAAAAAATAGACAACAATGCGTCCACCACGCATACTGAACTCAACTCTTTCAGTGCGATTGCCTCCGGGAACTTGGTGGCAACGCACAGCGCGGTCAGGACGTACCGATATCCTGATTTAGATGGAGGCAGAGGCCCCACGATGTCAATCACGAGCCGACGGAAGGGTTCTGTGACTATTGGCACTAGTTTCATTGGTGCCTTCCATTTGTCTGTTGATTTTCCTATCCGCTGACAAGTGTCGCATCCACGGACAAACATCTCTACATCCTTCCAGCACCCGGGCCAGTAGAACTCCTGAGCCAGCTTAGCTTTCGTTTTCTTTATACCTAAGTGGCCCGCCCAGGCGTTGCTGTGGGCCAGGTCGAGAATGTTCCGCCGGTATTTTAGTGGAACTACCACTTGGTTGTAGACCCGCCCTTTAGCGTTCTCATACCTGCGATGCAACACCTCGTTTTGGGTGTAGAACGAAACGTTCTTCCTAGAGTTACCTTCCTTATGTATGGCATCTAGCAGCATAGAGAGTGCGAGATCCGCCTTTTGATCGACCACTAGCGTTGCACGGTCGGTTCTGGCTAGCTGACACCAACTGGTGGACGCGGGTGTTAACACCGAGCCTGTCACCAAGTCCTCGTTTTCGGGCGTTAGAGATATTTCCTCGCTGTTGTCGACCATAGCCCCAGTTTCCGTCTCGACAACTCGCATGGCAGACTCATTTTCCGTCGCAACTACCTCAGGTTTTCCTACACTGCCCTCGGACGTCTGTTCCCCAGAGGGTGAGCTGCTCAGCTGTTGCGTCAGCTCGCGCGCCTTCGAACGGGTAAGGGCCATGCAAGCTATTTCGGTGGCAAATGATTCTCCACGTGTTTTTAACATTTCCTCAGACTTATTTGAAAATAGGTAAGGGAAGTGCTCCGGAAGGTTGGCTGAAATTGCTGCTTCCGTACACAATTGGCCGAAAGGGCCCTCGATTACAACCCTCGCTATCGGTAGGCAGACGCTTTGCTTTTCTGCCACTTGCCGAATCCAGGCACACTCTCCTATATAGTCTTCGGAAGATACGCAACTTGGATGCGCTACATCCATTGTGGCCGCCGAGTCCCTCAATACCCTACACATTCGGCCGTTCACTGAGAGTGTCCTCATGTAAGGCTTCAACAGCTTTAAGCTATCCTCTGACTCCTGAATTGTGGCAAATGCCATGTGCCTCTTACAGCTCCTGGCCATGTGGCCCTTTTCTCCGCAGCTGTAGCAAACAACTGGCTTCCGCGCTTCTAACGCATGCGCTATGTCACCAGGCGCCTTTGAACCTGATGAAGGTGCCGCCTTAGTCCCCTCACTGTCCTTTCCCTGCTGACTGTCTAATAACTTGGAATTCTCGGGTTTCCAGTTATTTCTTGCAAACCTCTTGCGTCCCTGGTTTCCCGACCAGCTTTCTACCTTTTCATTTTTTTCCGAAGTTCGTGGTGTACTGCGGAGACTACGGCGTGAGCAGTAATCTTCGGCGAGTTCTGCTGCCCTGTTCATGTCTACGTCTTTCATCCTATCCTGCACCCAAAGCCTTACCTCCTCGGGAATTCCCCGGTAAAACTGCTCAAGTACCATCAACTCAATGACCTTGTCATGGTTGCCATAGACTTGCGCGCTTTTGAGCCACTCTTCAAAGTTGGCTCTAATTTGGTAGGCATAGTCTGAATGAGATTCGTTGCCCCTCTTAGAGTGCCTGAACCGCAGGCGGAAAGCCTCTGTCGATAGGCGACATTTTCGTAGCAATGCAGCCTTTACCCTGTCATACACCTCGGAGTCCTCTTTATTCATTCTTGCGATAACATCGGACACTTCGCCTGGTAGTACGCATATCAGTTTTTGTGGCCAAGTCTCCCTACTAAACCCTGCATTTTCGCATGCTCGCTCAAAATGCACGAGGTATAATGCAATGTCGTCACCCGCCTTGAAGGTGTGGATTAGATCCTTTATCTTTGATTCTCCACCCCCTGAATTTTGATTTCCCACGGACATACGAAGCTCCAGTTCTTTCAGACGGATTTCATGTTCTTTATCCTCGCGATCCCTCCTTATTTCCTCCTCTCTTTGTTCACGGGCTAAGCGCTCACGCTCCTCTTTCTTTGCCAAAATGGTTTCTCTGGCCTCAATGGCCTCTTCTAAACTCACTTCCTCTTTTCCCAAGTGCTCCAAAATTTGTTGTTTTCTTTTAACCGAGCCGACCGAAATATTCAGCTCCTGACAAATTTCGAGGAGTTCTTGGACCTTAAACTTCTCCATCTTAGATATGCACACCGTTTCTCTTCTAAGGTAATTTTGCCCACGAGCCACCCAATTCTTGGTCTGCGAATCAAAATTTACCAAAATCACCCTACCACGTTACCGACCATCTGCGCTAACGAGTCTGGCGAAAAGAAGAGCAAACACGCGGCACTCACCACTTCGATGCAGCCGACGCAGGCGAATCCCGCCGCTGCCACCACTGTTGCGCCTTTGGGTAGCGTGGTGCGGACTCGGGCCATCCGAGTCCCCGGAGAGGACGAGTAGAGAAGCCGGAGAAGGAGAAAAAAATGTTTATATACAGTATTTACATGGTAGCGTGGTACAACATGAAAAGAGAATCACCCACGAGCGCCTCTGCGCTAGCGTTTTTATACATCGTCCGCCTTCCCAAGATCCCTTGCAAAGAAAATTTATGCGCAGGATACTCCAATGAGATCGTCGTCTTCCTCTCCGTCCCCGAAGAGGGAAAGCCAAACACCGCCTCCCTCTGAACCTAGGAAAGGGGCAAGGCATGCCCAGTTCGCTGTTTGGTGAGGGAGACCCCACGCGCCAGCGTGGCACCACAGTGAGATGACGTGGAATCCCATGCGCAAAGTCGCTCCCTGATGCAGCCAGGTTGACTCAAGCAAGGCAGAATACCCCGTACAGCTGCTGGGTCGACGCTGCTTCGGAGTGTTGCTCTCGGCGGCTGACAAAAGCTTGGCCAACGACTTTTGTGTCAAGAGGAGCCGGCGACGTGGTTTTTCCCGATTGTCCGCGTCCGTCGCCGTCCCGGTGCAGGGTTGACTCATCAACAGCTGCCAGGTGCCAGCAGGCCGCGAAGACCACGTGGAACTTGGGCGAGGCACAACACGGTTAAAAGGAAACCATGGAGCTGCACAGGTTCTGTTTTACTTGAGAGAAAAGCCTGAAGAAACTATCATAGATCTTTTCATAGATATATCGAAGGCATTTGACTCAATAGATCATTACATCCTCATTTCTAAACTGCGGGCAGTAGGTGTCGACGGGCCCACTCTGAAGCTTATAAAAAGTTATTTAACAGACAGACAACGGGCTGTATGTGTTGGTTCCTCGCTTTCTAACTTCAAAAAAACGAACAAGGGTTTTCTGCAAGGATCGATACTTGACCCGCTACTATTCTTACTTCACATGAATGATTTGCCTAACTATACCTATCACAAACAGAAGCGTTCCTTTACACAGGTGACAGGTCATTGGTTGCTAGCAATCACTAACTGCTCTCACATCAAAGTTGAATACTGCTTTGAACAATATGTTAGCATCGTGCCGCCTTAATTTGCTGAAAATAAACTCCACTAAGGCTTCGTTTATGCTTTTTCATTCCAGTCACAGAACACCAGAAATCAATCCCACTATCATTCTTGATTCTCATGTCATTAGTGCAGTTAATAAATGTTCATTTCTTGGTGTTACTTTAGATTCAAACTTAAATTTTACGAAACACACCGCTAATCAGAGGTGCAAAAATGCTCCTGATATGGAGATGTTAATAAAAGCGAGGTACAATTTTAGCAAACTTATACTACTAACTCTGTATTATTGTTTCATTCACAGTCACCTGAACTACTGCGTCACGTCGTGAGGTACCATATATCGAACACATATGGCACTGCTACGACATTTACAAAATCAGGCTATCCGTAAACTAACGATCAGCTCATTCAGCTGCTGTGTGTCCGACGTGCTTCATAATAACAGCATCATTTCACTATACTACAGCCTTGTTAAGTGCAATTTACGTATAATGACATTTAAACTAATGAAGAACTCTCCTCCAGTGAACATATTTCTGGAACCTGTCCTAGCCAACACCAACCGAAGAAGATTCGCAGCTAACAACAGTTTATTATTATCGTTACTCTATACGAATTGTGAAAAACACTCCGGTTGTTTCACGTCGTTATCGACCTAAAACAGTCTTCCTTCTAATGTTCAGAAGTCTTTATCATTAGCCCTTTTTAAAAATGCATTATTGACATTTCTTTGGATACCTTAGAATTTTTAGATGTGTAATATTATCTTTATACACATGTTAACATTCATGTACTCTTTATTGCGCCACAGATACTCATGTTTTTCTTGCTTTGAACATTCCTTTGTTGATGTTAGTCACCATTGGTTGGGCTTTTTCTCTCTATTTTTTAAATGTTCTAAGCAGTGTTTTTGTTGTACTTATGCTTAGTCGAATTTGACTATCTTTATATGGGTATTACAATGATTTGTATACCTTATTCCACGTTGTTGCCAGAGTTGCATTTTACTTGAACATATTTAACGCATTTTATGACAGGAGGTACACCTTCAGCCAAATGCTCTGGGACGTCCTTCTGTATAGTTATGTAAGCAGGTATGTTTTATTAACTGAAACTGAAACTTACAAGCGTCTGCTTGCGACGCAGAAGGACTGGCTTTGATTTCAGCTTGGTCCCATTGTTTTTAATATTTACACCATCGTTATTTTTCGTTCACAACTAATGACACCGACACCGGAATAGCTGCGAAACACGCTCTTTGATGTTATCGCGTTTCAGTTCCTTTAAACTATGGTGCTGCCCTATAGCACGGATTACCAAACAAGGCACTTTCTAGGTCCCAAGCATGGTTACACCTAGGGCACAAGTGAGATTCAACGAGTGTTTTACCGATGAAGTGGTTCTGAAAGCAAAACTTTTACATTAAAATGATGATATGCTGACTGCTGGTTTAGCGATGTGATGACTAATTCTAGCCAAATGGGGAAGGCTCTGGTCGCCAACGCATAAGATTCCTAGACTCGGTTAGACGGGATCCATCAAAGTAACGTCTAGGTAGAGTTATGAAAACGTGTCAAACAGTTCTGAGTAATGTTCTTACAATGCCGAGTGGGAGAAAGGGTGGCTTGACGGTGTATATCAAGATGATTGTTCTTTTTAATTTCAGAAACTTGCCGTTGCGCACAGTAATTAGTGGTATCAAAAATACACCAAAAAACTTGCTTCGCGAATGAAGTCTAACAGTGAACAGTGGTAACGTCCATGGTCAAGGTCGGGTGGTTAGCCAGGCCCGAGGCCTGTTGCACGCAGGGGGTGAAGAAGACTTAATTGTGTTGCAAGTTCCCAACAAATGGGTGGCACTCATATTGTTGACTGGACCAAGATAAATTGGGCACGATGTACCACATGGGTCGCGCTAATGTTGCACCCGGAGTTGTCACAGATGGGGTAAGCACATCATCGGTGCCAAACTCCTTACCGTATATATACCCTCCTCTCGGTGGGATAAACCACCACAGAGGTCTGACAAAGACAAAATTATAAGAACTTGTGGGGCACGTCGGAGGGTTTCCTTTTGCCGGAGCATCTGCCAGCGAGTGTCTTCAAAAAAATGCAGTAGGGGTTGCGGCTGAACTAGTACGTGGGTTGCAAAACAAATCTTAGAAGAGCTGGCGAGGCAACCCGAGGCACTAAAAGAACAGGCTCATCCCTGTGTGCACAGTGCCTTTGTACTCGCAAAGACAGTAGTAAGCATGCTACTGCCTCTCTTTTAATATAACTGCACATATATACGCACTCCAAGCGCTCCCGACGACAGCGGCCGCGAAACTGGCGCACGCGGTCAGTGCGCTCGTCGGCTGGAAATACGCGGCGCAAAGAAACAGGCGCAGCTAAGTTCCGTCGGATAACGAGACGAGTCTACAGCGTCGCTACCGCGTGGTGTTTCTAATGGCCGTGCAACGGTCTCAGAGTAGATATACTTCCAGCAAATGTAGTGCGCTGGGGCGTTCTTATCGGTTCCCGCTTGTCCATGGCGTATAAAGTGGCCCTGGAGCTTCCGGACCAGATTGTCTCGCCGCCGAGATTTATTACGGCCTGGCTACCGGGGTATCCATACGCCACCGCTCGGCTTGTTTACACGCACACTGCAGGTACATCGTCACCAGCATGCCTGCGCTGAGGGATAGATCGTAGTGAGAGGTCGTGAGCACGTGGGTGGTTGTAGCCATTAGACCCGGGTCACCAATTAAGAAGTTCCGAAGCCTCCTGTCCCATGTGCAGAGGTCGGTGCGTTAATTGCATAGGTATGAGGCTGACCGGGCGAGGAGCAGTGTGAAGCTGCTCTGCACTGTTGCGGAGCTGCCCCGACGGTTCCGGGAGAACTCGTATGCGTGAGATGCACGTACACAGATGGGGACTCGCAGGCTCACGTACGCGTGTACGTGAGGGTGGTCGCAATGTGGATTCCACGGAGCTGGATCGCCAATAGTGTTTCTATACATGCGTTTGGCAAAATAACAACAACTGCGACATATCGCTCATAGCGATAACTGGCAAACAAACAAACATTAAAAACAAAAAAAGAAAGAGAGAAATAAAGAAAGAAGGACAGAAAGAAAGAAAAGAAGAAAGAAGAAAGAAAGAAACGAAGAAAGAAAGGAAAGAAAAAAAGAAAGAGAGAAAAAAAGAAAGGAAGGAAGGAAGGAAGGAAGGAAGGAAGGAAGGAAGGAAGGAAGGAAGGAAGGAAGGAAGGAAGGAAGGAAGGAAGGAAGGAAGGAAAGAAGGAAGGAAGGAAGGAAGGAAGGAAGCGAGTACGTGGTATTACTGACAGGGTCGATGAGCCTGATAAGTTTGTTCTGATGAAAATGTTGCCGCACTAAGACTGCTGGTACGCCGCAGCGCATCTTGTCGCTATTTCATTGAGAGGTCAAGCGGTAGCGTACACTGTACGCAGCATACATACGCCCCCACGGGGCGAGACACATGTCGGAAGCTGCACTTCTTGAGTGTCTTCAGCGATATGGAGCCAGGTGTTTCTTATTTTTTTTTTACGCAACAGTGGTGGGTGGCACAAGGTACCCCATGGTGTTTCGAAAGAGCACGTGATCGGAGTATCCATGGGCCCGCGATGCTTGTAGCTAATATTTGTCTCCAACCGACCCCCACCCACCCTCTAAGAGTGTTCGTCCCACCGAGAACGACATCGCGGGGGAGACCCAGCAAAAGCCCCGCGCACTCGACGCTTCGGCGACTTGCCGCCACACGCTTTCCGCACTTCCTGAACGTTGTGTAAACACGGAACAGCCACGCTCTGAGGGCGGAGTCAAAGATCGAAATCGGAGAGCAAGAAAGCGGCCTCTTAATCTGTCGCGCCGAGGTCGTCGCACGTGCCCGATCAATGTGGTTCGCCTACGTGCCGCCAACGTGAATTCAAACGCGAACGAGTGGAATTCAAGAGCACCAACGACGTCGGAGGTCACGGTCAGGAAGGCTTGCACTGCGCAAACATTATTGAAATGTCCACCTAGTCGAACTGTCCACATAGTCTACACTAGAACTGTCCACTTAGTCGGCATGTCCATTTCAGCGGATCACATTCAGTTACTATAGAAAGCGGCAAGCGGTGTCTTGATCTAGCTCTCGATAACGTCGACGCCCCGCGCCCACACGACACACTCTCAGTGTTTTGAGAATTAACGGACAGTAATAAATACCAAGGAAAGTCTAGGGGACGTTATTTGCAGTAAATATGACAGAGAGACAGAGAGAAAATAAGGAGAAAGGCGGAGAGGTTAACCAGGGCTGAGCCCCGGTAGGCCACACTGCACTGTTGAAGGGGAGAGGGGAAGGAAAGGTATAGAAGAGGAGAAATGTCAGTGACTGGGCCGACGCGTAATAGCTTCACATCACAAAGCATTAAACAGGCCGGTGTCTGAGAAAACGCAACAGCGCTTTCGTTGCCTTTCGGAATTGGGATGGGCAGCGCCATGGTCCCAATACTATCTCGGCAGAGAATTCCCTTCTGTCCAGTTTATTTAAAACGCTGCACAGGTGAAGCCTCTCGTTTGTGTATGACGGGAAGCAGCATAAGAGGTGTTCAGTAGTCTTATTGACGGCACAGTTGTTGCGCTCCACGCTGTCGGCCATCCCCTTTTAAATGAGTAGGCATTGATGAAGGCTACGCCCAGACGCAGACGGCACAACACTGTACCTTCCTCCCCAGAAAGACCAGAGGGTAGCGGCAGTCGTAGAGACGGGTCGAGAGAATACAGTCAATGATGTTCGAACTGTGATGACTGCCACTTCTGGAGTGTCATGTTCTGCGCCAGCTAACTTGAGTATCTACCCACGTAAATTATAGATTAAGGTATGGAAACATGGTTTGTTTGTACGTGTACATTTCTGGCTTCTTCATAGGCGAGGTCATTGCCGGAGATACCGGAATGACTTGGTATCCACTGAAACACAACGTTGTGTCTTTGTTCGGTTGGAGTGTGCAGCATTTTATTAATCTCCCACACCAGTTGTTCGTACGACCCAAGACAAAGTGCCAACGAAAGACATTGTAGAGCGGCCTTAGAGTCATAGAATACTGCCCATCGATTAGCCGGTTGTTGCTTGATATAATCGATGGCACCTCTCAGGGCAACGATTTCCAAACCCGTCGATTTGCTCACATGACAAAGTTTGTGAGTGATGTTGGTATGTCGCGATGGAATGACATGGCGCTGGTGGAGGTAGTCTGGGTGGTAGAGCCGTCCGTTTATACGTGGATTCTGTCAGCGTATAAAGTGTGCAAACAGTCCAGAGTTACTTACTTCAAGGCCAAGGTAAAAATGACTTCTTTAATTCTTATTCCTGGGACGGAAAGGTGCCCGTCCGATTGCCGTAGGCCCCACAAGGCGGACGGTGAACGCGCCAAGGGTATAAAGCCGGATGGTAGCAAGGCGTGGTGGGAGCTGACGACCTTGAAGAACGACGCCTGTAATCGCTGTTCTGGCAAAATAGTCAAATGGTTCGATAACATCCGTGAAATGTGCCGGATATGAGCTCTCATCACGTCGGTTGAGACGTAGGTCGTAACCGGATGATCCCAAGTTAATATAACTGTTCCAACGGTTGAAGTAGTTCGTGGTATACGTTGGGACAAACACGTAGTACCTGTGCTTGCACGCTTTGAAGTGCTCGAATGTTTGACCTGCAAGGTTTAGTTAGCAGAGGAGAACTGTAGCGCAGTACCCCAATAAAAAGTGCTTGGTATATATCTGTAGCATGGAACTCCATGATGGACCCCAACGTTTTCCAGGGATGACTTTCAGGACGTGTGCAATAGATACCAGTTTAGCTTTCAAGTGAGCCACGTGAGGGCTCCAGGAGAGGTTGCGGTCAAAAATGACAACTAGAAAATGATGGATACGTTTGTAAGAGATGAGCTGGCCAATAATGCTTATCGGGTAACTTGGCATCGCCTTGCGTGTGAAGGCCACCAGTGCTCATTTTTCTGTTTGAAATTGTTAGACGTTGCGTGTGAAGATAGCCAGATGCTTGCGACGCTGCCCTCTGTATCCTTTCTCGAACTTGTAGGCGTGTGAATACTGATGCCCAGAAACAGAGAGAGAAACGAGAAAAAAGGAAGGCAGGGACAGATGACAGAAATGCGAATGTGGTCGCAATGACGACGTGCCACCGGCAAAATAACCTGGCTTCATTCATTCCCAGTGTTGTGGGAAATAAAGTGGGCGAAATGGGCAGTCTGTCTCTCAGATTGTCCCGGATGCCCTCGAACGGTGAGAGGGGAGGCGCCACTAAACCTATATATTCTAGGTGTAACGCAATCACAGAATTGTAGTTGATGCCCGTCTTTCAAGATTCACCCACACAATAGAGGCTGCATTCGCTCTAATAAAGCGCACATTGTTCCTGACATACGTGTTTAGTGTGTTTGTGTGCTTTCACTTCCGTCCCGCTCTTTTTCTCTCATTCTCTTTTTCTTAATTTTCTATCTCCCATTTCCCCTTACCCAGTGCAGGGTAGCAAACCAGACACTTGCTTTTTGGTAACCTCTCTGCCTTTCTTCATACCATATATCTCTCCCCCCCCCTCACATATGTGTCGAGGTTGGTCAACGCTCCCCGGCATCAGAATGAGGTTGTGGAAAAAGAACTGTCAACAGTGAGCGCACTCTGGACAACGAACGGTGGCGGGTATGACAGTCTACTATTTTTATAGATGTACACTTCGAGAATAGCACGGCTGCAGACTCGAAGTGACCGACTACCGATAACCAAGCTATGTGCACATATTATTTGCGCAACTTGTTGCACAATGAGAGGCGACGCTCTGTAATTCTATTCATTAGTGTGAATATATATGAGGTATCCTTTTTCCATTAGAGCGCATGGAATACTTCGAGTGATAAGAAGGTGTACTGCTGCCACCTGCTCGCGTCTAGTTCCATTTGGTTCACTTGACGAGGTTCACAGCGAGTGCAAGAGGGAATCATTTTCAAATTAAGTGCACAAATTATATGAAGAAATAATTCGACAGATCCCACGTACCTTGGAATCAACTTTATGCGAAGCACGCGGAGGAAAGGTGACCGTGTTGCATTTTTTTATTGAGTGACATATCATGAAATGACGTTAAATATACGTACAAATTTTACACGCAGAGGCATATGTTGAAGACAACATGTGTGTTGAAGAGTTGCAGATGTTTATATAATTAAGTTTTTCACCAGCACAACGATGTCAGCTGGAAATGTGTTTTAGCAACACCAGAAGTTGATACGAAGCGCTGATGCTCGCGAAGATGCTGGCCCTTGACACTTCTACATAAACCAATTTCAGCGCGTGGCATATCGCCACAATTGACGTTAACCCGACGTGACGGCTGTATGAAAGGAGTACATATTGCCACATGGTTTGCTTGGGTGAGATCGAAGAGTGAAAGAAGAAAAAGACGATCTCTCTGAGCCGCTGCTTGAGTAGTCGACTAAAGGAGCCCATTTTTTATCAAGTTTGTCGAGAGTAACGTGACAAGACTGGTGGAGGTGCTGGGTACAACGTCTCGCAATCCACCCGATGCCCAAGACCCCGTCCAGCAGCCGGAACACAAGCCCTGCACCCGTGGACACTCCTGTTCATAGAGTAAGCCGCCGCCAACGAGGCCTACCACCTGAGACACCAACCACTGACGCAGCGACTATGACTTCGACACAAGATCCCATGCAAGCTCCGACACCTTCCACGCCGATCTACTGCACCGTCCAGAACCCGCTCATGCCTAGCACCTTTCACGGAGCGCAGCATGAAGATGTTGACGACTGGCTGAGTGAGTTCGAACGTGTCGCAGCGATCAATTACTGGGATGATGCCGCGAAGCTCCGGAACGTGTACACGTGCCTAAAAGACGGTGCCAAGACGTGGTTTTTGAACAGGGATGATGTTCTGACATCTTGGCGCGAGTTCCAGCGTCGCCTCCTGGAGACCTACAGGAGTCCCGACCGCCGCGAACGGGCGGAGCGTGCACTTCAATCACGCATCCAGATGCCCAACGAGACCGCCTCGATGTACGTCGAGGACATGACACGGCTTTTCAAGCGAGCGGATCCTGCTATGGCAGAAGAAAAAAAGTTGCGCCACCTCATGCGTGGTGTGAAGGAACAACTTTTTGCTGGTTTGGTGCGTAGTCCCCCCAAAAGTGTTGCTGAGTTCCTTACTGAAGCGGCAACAATGGAGCGAGTACTGCACCAACGGTCTGCCCAGTTTGACCGTCAAGTGAATGCTGCCTCAACTCCCGAGATTTTCGCCACCCCTGGGAGCAAGAGCCCCGAATGGATTCGCGAGATCATTCGATCGGTCGTCCGGGAAGAAATGGAAACGGCTCCTGTGTCTACTGACAGTCGCCGTCGTACGTACGCGGAAGCCTTGCGATCTGCCACTCCTCTTTCGGGTCAAGGAGTCCCGATCCAGCCAGTGCCGCACGTCCCGATCCAGACAATGCCATACGTCCCGATCCAGACAATGATGCCGTCAGTCGCGATTCAGTCAGCGCACGCTGATTTGGACATCTATAGTCGCCGTACACCGACGCGCAAGTCTGATCTCTGGCGTACGCCAGACAGACGACCCCTCTGCTGTCATTGCGGTGAGGCTGGTCACATTTACCGCGAATGCCCATACCGGCAACTTGGACTGCGCGGATTTTCCGTCAATTCCCCTCGTCCCCGAACTGGTCAAAGGCCAAGGGATATCGAAGATTATCTCGCGCAACAACGTACACCCTTTACACGACGGCAATCGCGGTCACCATCTCCGAGGAGACCCGCAGCCACTGGGCCACGTTTCGGGGTGACGGCACGGGAACGCTCCCCGAGCCCTCGTCGGGAAAACTGAAGGCAGCGGCCTTCGGAGGCAAGGTCGCTGGGACTCAAAGTGCGGAAGACCTCCCATCGATGCTTGCACGCAACGCCGAAGGCATTTCGTCAGAGAATAATCGCAGTGCCTAAGAAACGCCGACATCCGCATCTGAACTTAGTGACCGCGTGTCGCTCGACATACCTGTGCTGGTTGACGGTCTTCAGGTCAGTGCATTGGTAGACACTGGTGCAGACTATTCGATCATCAGCGGGAGGCTAGCGAAAGATCTCAGAAAAGTGATCACGCCGTGGAATGGAACGCGAATTCGAACAGCTGGAGGACACGTTGTAACACCGCTGGGTCGCTGTACGGCAAGAGTGAAAATTCGTGCGTCAACGTTTGTGCTCAGCTGCCTCGTTCTCCCCGACTGTTCGCGTCAGCTGATTATCGGCATGGACTTCCTTCGGGAATACGGTGCCATCATAAATCTCCGTGAGCGCATCGTGACCTTCTCGACTCAAGGCGCAACAGATCGAGACGCCGATAACTGCCGTAGACTTGCGCTGCGTGTTGCTGACGACAGTGTGACGCTGCCACCTCGAGCAACTGTTCCCATCGAAGTCACTTGTGAAGACTTCCAAGACGGCGACGTGGTGGCTGAAAGCAACTTATCACTTCTGCTGCTCCAAGGTGTATGCGCCGCCCGAAGTGTAGTGCGCGTCCGTGACGGACAGTCAACGATACTAGCTACGAACTTCAATTACGAGCACCGGCATCTTTTCCGTGGAACCACCCTAGCCTATGGAGAACCTGTTACCGACGTCACGGAGTGCTTCGCGTCCGAGGAAACGCATGAAGATAAGGAATTTCTAGACCACATCGACATCAATTCGACGCTGTCAGACGAGAGAAAGGCTGCACTTCACGACCTTTTAAGGGAGTTTAGATCTTGCTTCGCCTCTTCTTCTAAAGTCCGTCAAACTCACCTCACGAAGCATCGAATTATTACCGACGATGACGTCCGCCCCATCCGGCAGCAGCCTTATCGCGTTTCTGCCAAAGAACGCGAGGCTATTCAGACACAAGTAAAAGAGATGCTCGATGACGGGATTATTCAACCATCCAGCAGCGCTTGGTCCTCGCCAGTCGTTCTAGTAAAGAAAAAAGACGGAACGCTGCATACCACCGCTGACCATGGCGCATATGCGACTATGTAATCTACAAGAGTTCAAATAAGTACTCGAGGATGCAAGTGCGATTACGAAACCACAGTCCCATCAGAAAACTGAAACAGGTGAACGTGGGCTCGATTAATATTCCCTTAACAATTTCAGAAGGCTGACTAGTTTAATGTTACTACTACTACTGCTGCTACTACTACTACTACTACAATTACTACTATTACTACTACTTATAATAATAATAATAATAATAATAATAATAATAATAATAATAATAATAATAATAATTCATGTCTACTGAACAAAATCGGCCAAGGAAAGCAGGTTCAACGAAGTTCCCGTTCAACGAATCCGTTCAACAAAGTTCCGGTTCTCCTAAAAGTAACAATGACTACAAATTACCATCTCTCGTGGGCGGGACGGATATACGAAGTATTTTTCCTATTAACGTGCAAGGAATGCTTAGAGCGACATATATATATATATATATATATATATATATATATATATATATATATATATATATATATATATATATATATATGTATATATATGTATATATATATATATATATATATATATATATACATATATATATATATATATATATATATAGAGAGAGAGAGCAGCGATGGCGTAGTGGTTAGAGCATCCGCCTCGTATGCAAGAGGTCCGTGGTTCAAATCCCGGTACCGCGCAGTTCCCAACCAGATTAAAAAAAAAAATCCGCGTGTTGATGGAACTGCATTAGGAGGCCTGGGGTGCGGCCTCACCGGCAAACACCGCCGAGAACGCACTCCCTCACCAGAGAAGGATTGGCCACCCTGGTGCAGTATCTGGCCACTACCTCCCACATGCTTACGTCAAATAACTCACGGCCCTCAGTCCCCAGCAGCTGCGAAGCAACTGACCACGGCGGCGGTCAGATCTGCAACGCAGCAGAGGGTGCTAAGAATCTCTGGATCCGGACAGGCCGCCATTGGAACCTGAAGTTGGCAACGTTTAACGCTAGAACCTTATCTAGTGAGGGAAGTCTAGCTGTACTATTCGAGGAGCTAGAGGGTGTTAAATGGGATATAATAGGGCTCAGTGAGGTTAGGAGGACAGATGAGGCCTATACGGTGCTACAGAATGGGCACGTCCTTTGCTACAGGGGCTTGGCAGACAGAAGAGAACTGGGAGTGGGGTTCCTAATTCACAGAAACATAGCTGGCAACATAGAGGAATACTATAGCATTAATGAAAGGGTGGCAGGTATCGTAATTAAACTGAATAAAAGATACAAAATGAAGGTAGTACAGGCTTACGCGCCTACATCCAGCCATGATGACGCTTCAGTTGAAAGCTTCTATGAAGACGTGGAATCGGCAATGAGTAAGGTAAATACACAGTATACTATGGTGATGGGCGACTTTAATGCAAAGGTAGGGAAGAAGCAGGCTGGAGACCAGGTAGTAGGAGATTATGGCATCGGTACTAGAAACGCCAGAGGAGAGCTACTAGTAGAATTCGCAGAACGCAATAATTTACGGATTTTGAATACCTTCTACCGAAAACGAGAAAACCGCAAGTGGACATGGAGGAGCCCTAATGGCGAAAATAAGAACGAAATAGACTTTATAATGAGTGCACACCCTGGAATCGTTAAGGATGTGGAAGTGATTGGCAAGGTACGATGCAGTGACCATAGAATGGTACGGTCTCGAATTCGCCTAGACTTGAAGAAGGAACGACAGAAACTGATACGCAAGAAGCCAATCAATCAGCTAGCACTGAGAGGGAAAGTACAGGAATTCAGAGTGTCGCTGCAGAACAGGTATTCGGCTCTTAGTGAGGAAACCAACCTTAGCGTAGATACAATGAATGATAATCTGACGAGTATCATTACGGAGTGTGCAGTGGAAGTTGGAGGCCGGGTAGTTAGACAGGACACTGGCAAGCTTTCCCAAGAAACGAAGAACCTAATTAAGAAGCGTCAAATCATGAAAGTGTCAAGTACAACAGACAAAATAGAACTGGCAGAGCTTTCGAAGTTGATTAATAGACGTAAGGTATGCGATGTAAGAAGGTATAACATGGAGAGAATTGAACACGCTCTGAAAAACGGAGGAAGTGTCAAAGCATTGAAGAGGAAACTTGGGATAGGCAAAAGTCGGATGTATGCACTAAGGGACAAAGAAGGCAAAATAACTACCAATATGGATAGGATAGTTGAAATAGCGGAGGAGTTTTACAAAGATCTGTACAGTAGCCGAGACAACCACGACCTTAATACTATAAGAACTAGCAGTAACCCAGATTACACCCCACCAGTAATGATAGAAGAAGTCAGAAAAGCTTTGGAGAGCATGCAAAGGGGCAAAGCTGCTGGTGAGGATCAGGTAACATCAGATTTGCTGAAAGATGGAGGACAGATTGTGTTAGAAAAACTAGCCACCCTGTTTACGAGGTGTCTCCTGACGGGAAGAGTACCAGAGTCTTGGAAGAACGCTAACATCATCTTAATACATAAGAAAGGAGATGACAAGGACTTGAAGAATTACAGGCCGATCAGCTTGCTCTCTGTAGTATACAAGCTATTTACAAAGGTAATTGCTAACAGAGTAAAGAAAACATTAGAATTCAATCAACCAAAGGAACAAGCAGGATTTCGAACAGGCTACTCAACAATTGACCACATTCATACTATCAATCAGGTAATAGAGAAATGCTCAGAGTATAACCAACCACTATACATAGCCTTCATAGATTATGAGAAGGCGTTTGATTCAGTAGAAATATCAGCCGTCATGCAAACACTGCGGAATCAGGGCGTAGATGAAGTATATATAAACATTCTGGAAGAAATCTACAGGGGATCAACTGCTACCATAGTGCTTCATAAAGAAAGCAACAGAATACCAATCAAGAAGGGTGTAAGGCAGGGGGACACAATTTCCCCAATGCTATTTACCGCGTGCTTACACGAGGTTTGCAGAAGCCTAGAATGGGAGCAGTTAGGGATAAGAGTCAATGGAGAATACCTTAGTAACCTGCGCTTCGCCGATGACATTGCATTGCTGAGTAACTCGGGGGACGAATTGCAACTCATGATTACGGAGTTAGACAAGGAGAGCAGAAAGGTGGGTCTTAAAATTAATCTGCAGAAAACGGAAGTAATGTACAACAACCTCGGCAAGGAGCAGCGCTTCGAGATAGGTAATAGTGCACTTGAAGTTGTAAAAGACTATGTCTACTTAGGGCAGGTAATAACCGCAGAGCCGAACCACGAGATTGAAGTAACTAGAAGAATAAGAATGGGGTGGAGCACATTCGGCAAGCACTCTCAAATTATGACAGGTAGATTGCCACTATCCCTCAAGAGGAAGGTATATAACAGCTGTATCTTGCCAGTACTTAGCTACGGAGCAGAAACCTGGAGACTTACAAAGAGGGTTCAAATTAAATTGAGGATGACGCAGCGAGCAATGGAAAGAAAAATGGTAGGTGTAACCTTAAGAGACAAGAAGAGAGCAGAGTGGATTAGGGAACAAACGGGGGTTAAGGATATCATAGCTGAAATCAAGATGAAGAAATGGACATGGGCAGGGCATGTAGCGCGTAGACAGGATAACCGCTGGTCACTAAGGGTAACTGACTGGATTCCCAGAGAAGGGAAGCGGGCTAGAGGGAGACAGAAGGTTAGGTGGGCAGATGAGATTAAGAAGTTTGCGGGTATAAATTGGCAGCAGCAAGCACAGGACCGGGTTAACTGGCGGAACATGGGAGAGGCCTTTGTCCTGCAGTGGACGTAGTCAGGCTGATGATGATGATGATGATGATGATATATATATATATATATATATATATATATATATATATATATATATGTATATATATATATATATATATATATTTATATATATATATATATATATATATATATATATATATATATATATATATATATATATATATATATATATATATAAATGCATATGCAATGCATATAAATGCATATGTATATTTATGTGTGGCGCTGACTGACACTCCCACGTTTAATTCACATATAAACCCTATAAAGTAGCTGGGGGGATAGCTGTTGTGGTAGCTCAGTGGTAGAGCTTCAAACGCGTCATTCGAAGGTCGCAGGTTTGGATCCTGCCCACGGCAAGTTATCTTTTTACCAACTTTTCTTCATATTTACATTACAATTTGGTCTAATATCTTCCCCTATACTTTCCTTGGCATTATTGTTTGTTAGATCTCATTATTGTTGTATAAAACACGCAAAAACGAGCCCTTAGGTATACACTTCTTTCCTTCATTCATTAACGAGGGTCTCGTACTGGCAGACTTAGTGGCTTTAGGTTGTATACGAGGGACTATTGGTCAGCTTCCCACTCGTTACAAGTTCACGTGCTACGTGACGCCAAACAGGCTCAAAAATAGTGTACCACACTCGTCGCCATGGCTTCTGGTGGCGCTGACTGACGCTCCCACGTTTAATACACATATAAACCCTGTGACGTCCCCGCAAACACGGACTGAACCCCGGTGCTTTCAAAGGCACGACGTAGGCGACGATGATGAAAACGATGAAGACGCTGACGAATTGGACAGGTCAGACCTCGACTCCAAGAACCAACCTTTGGCCCCGACTCGAGCAGCCCACTCCGAGGCCCCGACTACATGGACATTCTGTGAGACGAACTTCACCTTCCTTACTTGAACGAACTTTGCGGGAAGGGATGCGGCATATTGAGACATTGCGCGGTTTTATTAATTTACCGCTTCATCATTTGTGTCGTCGTGTATTTACTCTGTATTGAGGCACCCTTGTATTGTCACCGTTACTTCGCTTATGTAGCCTGTTTCGCGTGTCGCGAGTATTTGCTGATGTGTTACAACTTCGAGTAATAGAGATGTCGTTCACGGACAATATGTGTGTACGCCATTTGCACTTGCTATTGAATTAAATGCGTCCAGGATTAAGAAAAGATCGTGACGTCTCTTACTTCCCAGCCCCAGCACGAATCCCTGTATGTGGAAAGTGATTGAGACACGTAGCCAAGAGGGAACCGGATAAAAAGGGGGTTGAGGGCTCTTCCCTCTTTTTAGCGATCGGTGGCGTAGTGGGGATGTCTCAACCCTATAAAGTGGCTGGGGGGATAGCTGTCGCGGTAGCTCAGTGGTAGAGCATCGAACGCGTCATTCCAAGGTCGCAGGTTCGGATCCTGCCCACGGCAAATTATCTTTTCACCCACTTTTCTTCATATTTACATTACAATTTGGTCTAATATCTTCCACTATACTTTCCTTGGCATTATTGTTTGTTAGATCTCATTATTGTTCTATAAAACACGGAAAAACGAGCCCTTAGGTATACACTTCTTTCCTTAATTCAATAACGAGGGTCTCGTACTGGCAGACTTAGTGCCTTTAGGTTGTATACGAGGGACTATTGGTCAGCTGCCCACTCGTAACAAGTTCACGTGCTACGTGACGCCAAACAGGCTCAAAAAGAGTGTGCCACACTCACCGCCCCGGCTACCGGTGGCGCTGACTGACACTCCCACGTTTAATTCACATATAAACCCTATAAAGTGGCTGGGGGGATAGCTGTCGCGGTAGCTCAGTGGTAGAGCATCGAACGCGTCATTCGAAGGTCGCAGGTTCGAATCCTGCCAAGTTATTTTTTCACCCACTTTTCTTCATATTTACATTACAATTTGCTATAATATCTTCCCATATACTTTCCTTGGCATTATTGTCTGTTACATCTCATTATTATTGCGTCACACACACACAGACACCACATATATATATTGCATTCGAACGCATGTTCTTGAGTTTGATAACACGAATATAGTAACTGGGCTTTAGGCTCAACACACTTTGTTAGACTCCTCGGCCAGGCCACCAAGTGACCTTTAAGCCACAGTCACCACATGATCTCTGTACGCCCCACAGAATAATTTCATAATAACAAAAATATTGAAAACGAGTGGTGAAAATCATAGTTTCCTACATATACCTAGAGGGTACTCTGACGCTGCGATTGTTCAGTGACCATGGGATTGATGGGTAGTACACGAATTTGCCTAGTCTTTGTACTTTCGGGTGGCGAATCGTGCTTGTCGTTCCATTTATTGCTGTGTTTTGCTTTTGTTTCGAAGGAAAGAACGAACCCTTTTGAACTTCGTGACCCGATTTCAATGTGTAAGCCTAAAAGAATAAGAGGGGGAAGCGCAAGCGCTGAAAATTTGCTGACTTTTGTTTCGTGAAAAAACAGCTCCAAGCCACACGAACACACACGGAACCATAAGTATGAAGATTAGACAAATCCGGGTACTACCAATCATTCTCATGCTCGCTGAAGCGCCGAGCGTTGCACCTTCTATAGACACTAGCGCCAAAGTTCCCTATAGTGTAGATTTAGCAAACTATATGGCGAAACTATGAATAATTTCTTTGTGCATGTTCATAACTCGAATACGTACTGGAATATTTAGCCTGGATCCGGTCGCTTAGAGCTCGTTGATGATTAAATTGAATTGCTTTAGCGTGCTCTCTAAGATGGCCTGAAACAGTTGATGCTGTACGGGCACGTGGGCGGTAACACACGTTGGAGAGGCGCCAACTCGAGTCGGCAAACCATGACGGCGCATCCTGCACCAGATGTGCGAGCCGTGTAAGCGATAACCCCGAATGCACTCGCACGCCCCGGCTACCACTCGTTCTGGGCCGAGCACGTGGACGTCAAACGTGGCCATGAGGAATATTCATCAATGACTAATATTCTTCGCGGAACCGCTACGCTACAATCGCTCCTAATATTTCATCCACCTGTCTTACCTTTATTTTAAACGTTTTTTATGCGCGATAGTATACATGGCCAGTACAGGGTTGGCAATGGGTGTTAATATTGCGGGTCGTCAACTAGGACGAGAGAATGCTTGAATGCTGACTGACTTAGCACGCCCTTGAAAGAACTGGAGATACCTGGTTCACTAGTTAATAGAAAGAGTGAGAAGGGGAGGTGCTCTTCGTTGAAAAACAAATTTTTGCCGGCGGGTACATAACCGCTGCCATTCGACTCAGTATATATCAGGGGTCTCAAGCACGGGAACCGAAGGCCGCATGCGGTTCGTAAGTCTCTTCCTTGTGGTCGCAGCACGCACATGGTCATGTTCGTTCTATATAAATAAATTACTTTCTTAATAAGTAAGTTCGTGAGCCACACAATCAAGACTGGTCTAAAGCATTGTTTTCGTGAGGCAACCCATGTCAACACCATGTGTGGAAGCACAAACATAAAAAAAAACTATCTCAGAATTGGCGCCCAGATGTTACTCGTTTTGGTGATTGGTATGCACATGCTGATAGATGGAATACATCAGCAACGACCTTCAGCAACGACCCATTTGTGAGGTATGCGAAACGTTTTCTTTTCAATGGTAGTGATTGCTGACAATGGGAGGCATACATCTTCCAAATGTAGGCAGCTAGATAGATAGAGGGATAGATGCGGACACAGAAAGGCTCAAGAGGCTTGCAGTTTAGGAAGGAATGTTTCGTACTCAATAACTCTGAAATTGCCCCTTTTTGAATGGTTCAACATTGTGCTCTAAAGCCACCTGTCTCCTCCATATGAACTTTTAGATGTTCTACGTGCACGCTACAAACGCACGCACAAAACACAAAAATACTGAGCCCCCCCCCCCCCCCCAAATATATCCTGACCTTGCCCCTCGTCGTGCAGACATGGCGCTAGGCACGACTCTGTCAATGACTTCCAACTGTATGCAGGCGTGAGATCACTGACCTGGTTTGAACGTCAGCTTGACCACCTCAACGGGAAATATACGGGCCGGAAAAAAAACAAAATAAAGAGAGAGAGAAGCGGAAGGGCCCAAAGTAACCAACCGTGAATGAGGGTGGGTGATGCATGACATGCGCTAAGCCGAACGGTGAATCACGCAAACCCACTCGAGGTGACCGGGGAACGGCGTAGGGTATATACTCGCGCTCATCCCAGTTGGTACGACTATTCCGGTCCCAATACTCGTGGCAGAGCCCGAGAGGTCAGCTATTGCATGGCTAATGAGTAGCAAAAACAGTCATGAATAATAACAACGTCATTGCTGAAGATGATTCACGCGATGCTGATAGGCTGCTCAGCGGTATTGGATTGCGGAGGAAGACATCGTGGGTTCCTTCCCAAGCCTGGTTTCCTTGCGATAGTGATGCGCTACTGAAGCAGTATTGTAATGTTGTGCAAAGGGGTTTGGCGAAGTCAAAGACAGTAAGCAGATAGGCCACAGCATGAATTATCACGGCCCATGCGCAGACGTGTTCACACTAAGTGTGCTCATCTCTGCACTCTCCTCCTTATCACCAGCCGTATAGCGTTTTCTGTTTGATATAGGCTTGGTCTGTCTGTGTATGTGACGTTCATCAATAGGGCATGTTTAACTCGGAACAGTAGCACAAAGAATCACACAGAGCGAGACGAGACACAGCGCTAAAAACAGTACCAAATAGGATACACCATCCATTATCACAGCGCATGCGCAGGTGTTCCCACTAAGTATGCTTGTCGCTGTGTGCTTGTATCCTGTCTTGCTCTATTGTCGTCTGTGTGATTGTTCGTGCTACTGTTCCGAGTTATGCACTACAAACTAGCCAACCAGTCTGTCCTTTCAAAGGGCAAGTTTCCGGTCAGTGTTTGTAGAGTTTGTTGAGCGCGCACTACCAGCTAACGCCCTAGGGTCTCATGTCTATTTACAATGTACTGCTTCACTTATACAGCATGACGATAAAGACATACCCCGCAAATAAAGCCGACTATTCTCGCACGTGTTGCAGAAGTCAACGTGGACTGCTTTATTAAAAGCATGCGTTCTTGCTCCCACACAAACATCGACGCATTCACACGGCAACGTTGCGTTACGTGCTACAAAGAAACTACCAACACAGAGTTATAATAATGTTAGGTCATTTGGTGGCAGTTCATCTTAACACGTGAATAAGCGCATTCGCAAAAAGAAGAAATGATCATGTTGGATCGTTTCTTAGTTTTGTGTGGTGTCTGCGTCCATGGCTTCAGACGTTACGATGAGCACTTATACAATATTACGAAGCTGCAGTCACACGGTCCGCCCTTAGAAGCCCATTTATCGCGTCTCTAGGTCTCACGTCTTTCAGCTCGCGTGCGTAGTCATGATTACATGTGTGGCGGAGGGTTGCGCAAACGGGGGCCGGAGAAGTCACGTAGCCACGAAACGTGGATAACGGAATCCTGAATGAGGGTTCGAAAAGGGCGACGTCGTGGGCACGACGATCTCTCTCGACGTGCGTGGCAAGACGAAGTACGTACTTAGTCGTGTGGAGCTCCAAGAACAAATTCGCTTGTCTTGCACTTCCTCTTTGAGATGTGCTTTCCTTTCCGGAAGTCGCTGGTCGATCTATCTCAATCTGTACATGCTAGGCGTAGCCGATTATACGGGAAGAAAAAGATAAGTGTAGACATCCATATAACTTAGCCGACCGTTCCAATCTTGGAAGTGCGCTATGTGCGAATGCTGGACATCACAACGGAAATGTGGAAAAATAATGGGAAAAAGATCTTGTTCAAGGTGTTTAAATTGCCGACTGTATCAGTTGCGAAACCTCAGTGCAAGATCTCTGGGTGAAATGCCGATCAATATTATTATCTTCATCACGTCCCTTACAAACACGAACTCTCAGTGTATATATTGCCAACTATCTTCGCTTTGGGCCAGCCGGCCTGATACTATACCTTTGAGTCTCTTAAATATTGAAAATACAAAACAACGTCATGCCAAACGCTTTAGCTGGAACCTGAACGCTATTCTCCTCTCGTCCCGCTATAGGTGCTGGCGAAATCTTCTGATTACTTGACTACCCACATAGTAAAAACCAAAGTAAGCTGAAAAGGGTACACAGACTCTGCTCTTTCGCTGAAGTGCCACTCAGCCGACAAGCCCCAGCCATGAATGCTTACCACAACGCCGAGCTCTGAAACAACCACTTGCAAGACGCACACCTCCTCAATGTGCGTAACGTACAGCAAGGCACTCTACTTAGCGATGGGAGCACTATCGTCTTCTGGATCAACTGATGCCGGCTATTACCAGGATGCGCCTTCACCTTCTACTAGCGTTTTTTTTTTGCTAATGAAGTGATGATCTGGCGATGATCAATAATGAGTTGCTCCTGCAGATAAAGTCCGCGTACGTAACACGCGAGGCGTGCAGTACAAGCTCGGATGCGCTCAACTCACGCACGCACCTGCAATCACCAATTAGGGTCACGTCCACGCCCTGAATGGAAGCGTCATTTTTCACTTCGCGCTAGCTGAAACTTCAGGGCAGGCTTTCGGCAAGGGCAGTTTCTCCTTGTTCTTTGAACAGATGATGTGCTCCTCGTTGATGTGGAATGGGGTCATCTATTACGATAGTGATCTTGCGTGTAAATGCTTCGTTCTTCGAGTGCTAAAAATAATACACAGAGAAAGAAGGAATATAACATTGATCATAGTTTTCTTCTATTATTTTCATTTTAACATGCCAGCGAGAATGGCAGCGTGACTCGACTCATTCATCAGTATATTGTGCACTCTGCTTTCATACTTGTAACCCGAAAATATAACTCGACTAATCACCCGTCATGAGTTTCGCTAGTCACTGTTACATCGGAGATATTTAAGACATATGGTAACCAGTCTCGTCGTACAATTCTATGGTTTCCCGTTCATAACGATAAAGTAACATACAATGGTAACCACTTTAACATGCATGTCTAAAGATTACCGTGTATAACAGATGATGTGATCACCAACACGCGATATCGAACGAACAAACGTTGCTCACAAAGCATGTGCCAGGGCAGCGGGTGGGACCTGCTCTTTAATAAACCTTTTTCACACCCTGCTAGGTTGCTGTAATTGTGCCGCATTTCAGTGAACATATTTGAAGTCAACGTTAAGCACCAAACGTAAGTCACTATGTAATGAAGTGCTTTTAAGGTCGGTATGGAACACTGGTTATGTCACACTTAAAGTAAGCCGGCCTCCAGGTGACCTTCCTCATCACAAGGTGTGCTCGTTCACAGTGTTGAGTATGCAACGAGCCCAATAGACTACTTGTGCCCATTATTATGTGCAACTGGGTAAGTTTGCCCATTATTGGTAAATGGCTCATTTATCCCTGTACCTCTAAGGAAAAGAGGCTCGATATCTGCAGCAGTTGGCTTATTGTCCCCATGCACTGAATAGATAAGCTAAGCAGTAAGAAAAAAAAGAGAGAAATGGGCGTGACAGAAGCAGCCAAGTGTCCAAAAATAATTGAAATAAATGCTTCAGATTTTCAAATCCCGGCTGCGGCGGCTGCATATCAGATGGAGGCGGAAATGTCGTAGGCCTGTGTGCTCAGATTTGGGTGCACGTTAAAGAACCCTAGGTGGTCAAAATTTCCGGAGTCCACCACTACAGCGTCTCTCATAATCATATGGTGGTTTTGGGACGTTAAACCCCACAAATTATTTAATGCTTCAGATTTCCCCGGCACTGCATACGATGCGCAGTAGAAAATTTGCATTGACAAGATTGCGTTATCATTTGAGGCGGTGATAAACGCTGTCAAAAAACGTGTTTTTTTTTTCATTTAGGTATTCCCGATACTGTGAGAAGTCGCAATGAACCTCAGTTAGGTTCACGTGCATTGGTAGCTTTTTCAAAGCATTATGGGTTGCAGCACGTCACTTCAAGTCTAAACTACCCACAGTCTAAGCGCGAAATTGAGAGGAATATGCGTCCAGTTAAAGAAGTGTTTGAGCAGGAAAAAGATAATTTGCTGGCCCTTGTGTTCTACACAGACACTGCAGGCATCACCGGGCTTAGCCCAGCGCTGGTCATTATGGGCCTCCGATTGTGAACCAGTCTTCCTAAACCAGCGAATTTTCTGGAACTATGGTGGCCTTAGTTTTAAACTGTTAAGTGTTATGACAAACCCATCATAGTGGTATAGTGGCTAAAACGCTCGGCTGCTGACCCGCAAGTCGCGGGATTGAATACCGGCCGCGGCGGCTGCATTTTCGATAGAGGTGAAAATGCTTGATGCCCGTTTGCTTAGATTAGGTGCAGGTTAAAGAACCTCAGACGGTCCAAATTTCTCAAGCCCATGCCTATGGTGTCTCTCATAACCATATGCTGGTTTTGGGACCTCAAGAGTTATTATTAGGTGCCATGGCGAAGAGATAAAAAGCCGGCAAGAGAAATACTTTCAAGGCCGTCATGCCGCGGCCATCCTTCCTCCACTGGAGCCGGAAAACATGGTGTGGGTTCGAGACATCAAGGAAACGGTATGTTTTCTCAGTCCGGCCTCCAAGCCCCGTTCGTACTTCATTGAATCACCCACCGCAGTGCTTGGACGTAATAAAGCGCATCGAATGCCCTATTCGGAACTAACAACGGGCCAACTCAATGAGCCAGCTTCGGGAGACAACAGCGAAGGGAATGAATAGCACGCCACCATTAAAGACGCTAGCGACACCACAAATCTTCGATGAAGGCGGAGTTAGAACCATCAGGTTTGGTCGCCGAGTGAGGAATCTGAGAACGCGTGTGATGTGTCATGTTTTTGTTGCGTACATATCTCGGGGGGAAAGATATAGGGGGCGCTACACACCATGCATTCTCTATATGTTTTTTCCATTTATATTTGGTGGAACATGGGAAGGTAGGCCCGTTAGAGCCAGCTATTCTAACATCATAACAGTAATATAATTATAAACACAAAAAATCAAGATTAGGAATAAAATAAGAAAACAAACTAAATGCAATATCCACAATACTATATATATATATATATATATATATATATATATATATATATATATATATATATATATATATATATATATATATATATATATATATATATATATTTATACATTATAGGGCATATAATGCATGTATGAACACAGTATGTATGGTCATCGTCCAGTTCATGTATCAGGATCGCATTGCAGATAGAGTTGGTACAGATAGCGGTGAGGTATAATATGAACGAAAGAGAGTTCCTTGATTTGTGTCCATTAAAAACTGCGGAGGGCTCGCACTGCGCGCCTTTGATTATCCGAATGCGGCCATGGTCCCAGTATTTTCGCAATCGTGAATGGTAGTCCGTCAAGTCGGTTCAAGCGATCCCTCAGTTCAGCGCGTTGTTGATCGTATTGCGGACATTCTAAAAGAATATGCTCCTCTGACGCATCGCCCCGCCGTGGTGGTCTAGTGGCTAAGGTACTCGGCCGCTGACCCGCAGGTCGCGGGATCGAATCCCGGCTGCGGCTGCTGCATTTCCGATGGAGGCGAAAATGTTGTAGGCCCGTGTGCTCAGATTTGGGTGCACGTTAAAGAACCCCAGGTGGTCGAAATTTTCGGAGCCCTCCACTACGGCGTGTCTCATAATCATATGGTGGTTTTGGGACGTTAAACCCCACATATCAATCAATCAATCAATCTCTGACGCATCGACATGATCGCCGTGGTCGCAGTGCGGAGACGTTCTTCTTTTTACGCGGCATAAAAAGGGAGGTGTGTATGAAACGCCTAATCGTAGACAGTGAAGTAGCGTGTCGAATGGTCTATCGATCTTTTGATTAGGTGAAAATCGAAAATACGGATCTATTTGACGTAAGAGTGACGACTTTGTATTTTCGTCAAACCAAGCATTCTTGCATAATTTGTTGCACAGTTCAGAAAGGAACTTCTTGCCCTCTGAGAAATAAACGGGGGCTGATGCCGAGTGCACTTTCTTGTGTACTGCAGCGGCTAATTTACCAGCAATTTCATTTCCTATCACTCCTACGTGACTTGGAATACACTGAAAACATATCTTGTGGCCGTCCAGGTAACCGATAGTAATTTTTTTAATATTTCATGTCTTATGCTATCATTTATATGAAAATAAAAATGCTTCATCGTTTGCAGTGCTCCTTTGGAGCGAAATTATATTACCCGGTTTCACCTTTGCTGGCTATCAACAATGAATGTTGAAGCTTGTAATATTGCAACAAGCTTCGCTGCTGTAGACGATCTCTTTCGAGCAAGTCAGAAATGCTTTTCTACTTTATATTCGGGTACATGAAAAGCCGCCGTCCAACTTTCATCCATTGTAGAACCATCCGTGAAAACAAATGTGAAATGGTCTTGATAATTGCACAATTGTTGAAGCGTTAGAAATTCAGCATCAAGGTAGTGTACCGCAGATTTTTTCTATCCCTTTCATTTCCAAAGTGATGGAGGTGATGTAGGCTGCCATGAAGGAAAATTGATATCTGGACGCAACGAATATTGCTCTTGTTGAAGGGCAGCGTCATAAACTCGCAAGGTGTCACCAATTCGCCCGTTTCTTTGAATGAATTTTTCGTGAAGCGGATCGGCATAATGCCTTTGCGATAAGCGGAGGAAGTGGCGGCATAGTACTTGAATGCGAAGAACTTGAATTGGCAGTTCTCGCTTCTGCGATTACGAGGCGACTGTGAGTTGAGCGCGGTAATCTCAGGCAAATACGAAGACTGCGGGCTACGAAGTTCTTTAGCTTACGCTCATTTGTCTGATACATACTTTGCATCACTGGTAATGCACGTGGGGAAGTGAACTAAAGCTGTGAATTTTGGTTCGGCCAACATACGACTCCGAGTCCCTTGTGTAGACGCGCCTAGCGTCTTTCGGCATGTTTCATCGTGCAGAGTAGATCTGCCTAAGTTTTCTTCGCACATTGTGTGCTCATGAGATTTTTTTCAATGTGATTGAAGAGTTTGAAAATTTCGCACGCGAAACTTGCGGGTTTGCGGGCGTGTCGTTAGCATCTATCACTGAACGGGAGCCCACAAGGAGCTAGCGTACGACACATATGCGCAGTTGCCGCACACGCTAACGCAAAGCTTTGAGTACGCTATTCTAAAAATCTCTGTTGCGTACTACAATGAAACGGAAGTGATTGAACAATTTTTCGCAGATACAGAAGGTTAAAATTCTCGCAATGAAGTTATTTTTGCGAAATGAAAAGCTGTGTATGCAGCTAAGTGCGCCAGCTTCATCCTGATAAATACGATATAGGGATTCGTATTACAGTTGTGACTGCCCAACTTAGATCGCCTGAGATGAAGGAAGTTAAGGCTTGATGAGAGTTACTTAGCGTACATTGTTCGTGATTCATCAAGCTCGGTCAATAGCGTCATTTACGTTGCTGTCATGCTAATTGAAAATGGGAAGCAAGTCATTGAAGCACTAAAAGTTCGAGCTGAACAAGTACGGTACACCAGACAGACAACAATGGCAAAAAAGACCTTCAACCTTTTTATGTTACAAATGTGTGCCCCTCATTTAATAATAATAATAATAATAATAATAATAATAATAATAATAATAATAATAATAATAATAATAATAATAATAATAATAATAATAATAATAATAATAATAATAATAATAATAATAATAATAATTATTATTATTATTATTATTATTATTATTATTATTATTATTATTATTATTATTATACACAGCTACTGCAAGGTTTGGAGACGGGCTTGCTGGAAATCGATGCCATTCCAACAGCGCAAAGCAGGCGATAGGAAAACGAGAAAGACGGCTAGACAGCACGTTTCTCCGCCTTTTCCCCCCGCTTTTGTTTCGTGTACGATATTACAACCAAAGCAGGAATAGTGGCCAGCGAAACTGTGTAGCACATGAATTCTTTGATTATTTCATTCTTAGTTTCCTTTCTTGTACATTTATAATAATTTTAATTTAGGGTACGCTCACTTAAAGCAGTTTTATCCCAGTTAGCGTGGGCCATAACGGTGGCGCGCAAGTTAAGGATTTCTTTATTCGCTCATTTATTTATTTAGTTCTTTCATTTACTTACACTAACTTTTTCCTACTTTTTTAGTATACCTCCGAAGATGAGCGATGGTTTTGCAATTTTAGTGGTGCACCTGCTAGACATTTTTTTTAGGTAAATTTTCGCAGAGTTAAAATACTTTCGTATTTCTTCTAAGTTTCATGGCTGGACAGGTCGGCAACCATGGACGTTAGGTGGCTACGGACGCGCACTTTCCAGAAACCCCACCAAGTGCATCACCTGCGTCCCGAACTGCACCCGCCGCCTGGCTGCTCGTGGTGCGAGCAGGAACGGGCCGATATGACCTACGTTCGATATGGCCCATGTCTGCAAAAGAAAAGGGGATGATAGACCAAGAGGACAGATGAACGCAACTGCAGGCCCTGTGAAGCGGGGGGCCTGACTTAGCGATGAAAAGCCACCAGACCAGCTCAGTGACGCCCCAAAATACCAGTAGTAAACCTTGGCCCAGTGGGCCAGAGCCATCACCGAGAACCTCGAAAGATGTTCCTCAATCTGTGAATCCCTGACAACCAAGCCCCGGGCGAAATAAGAACCGTTGGGTAAAAAAACGTTCATTCAACAAAATTCAACGCTAATGGACGCAGTAACGTCAATCGTTTCGTGCACTACCATAGCTGCCGTTTGAGCTAAGCCTGGGGGGCTCTGGGAACTTTCTTTTTTGGCCCAATGGTAAAGCTAGTTTGTTGTCAGTATTGTTTTATGTGGAGTAGGTAATTCCTGGAGTTAAAAATAGCGTAGTAATAACGCAGCTTGGGTGGAAAACGTCATGTCATGATGTGTCCTTGGCTTTGTACGCTCACTCCCGGATGCGAGCCTACTCCTCACTTTCTTCCTTCATCTACCCAAGGAGGGAAGTTGACAGACCCTCACGGTGTTGAAGTCGGAGCAACACTTGCCGTAGCATTGCGTCTCCCAGCGGGTCAGGGACCGTATAGAGTTGGAGTTGCCCACTGCCCCGTAATACCGAGAGAACGCTAGCACAGATATTGCTTACAGGGCGCTGATCTTGATTTGTGGGTCGCCGTGGGGACGGTGAAGACGACGACTGACCGGAGCCTGTCAGGCCACTTTATTCCTTCGCCTATATCGTTTCCCTTCCTTCCTACTCTTTCTTCAATATTACGTTTCTTCTTGTTAGCAGGAAGCCTCGGGAATTCCAAACGTTTTTCGGGTCGGCCTCGCCGTCACATCGATCTCAAGCTGCTTACTTTTGAATGGGCTCATTAGAAGAAGCTATCCCAGCATGTCTTTCCAGTGTGCGTGTGTGTATTGCTCCTCCCTCTCTTTTTTTTCTGCCGTAATTTGACAGCTCTTCGAAGAAAGAGAGGTAGAAGACCGTTCTCAGCCTTCTGCAGGCTGTCACGGTGTGCATCTTGCGTCATGCGCACTACTGTTACGTCACGCACAGCACGTTCGAGCAATTTCGCCGAGCCTCTTCCTTCCTTCTAGATGTGTGCCGGCAGGAAATGTATACAGCCGATAGCGCAAGTTGGAAATTTTCGCTGATCCACCGCGCTGCTCTCCAATCCTCTCTTTCTTTCGTACCACCATACCCCCTGAAGGACACGAGGAAAAAAAAGAGGGAGATCTGACATTGCCGCGACATCTCATGGCTTCCTGTCATTTTCGTGGACATTTCTTGTTGGTTCTTGCGTCTGGGACGTTATGGATAAGTTCGACCACGCCTGGCACTACGAAGGGCACCAAAGAAGCGCGAGTGTGCGAGGCGGAAAGGAATGACGGCATCTCCTAATTGGGGGGTGCCGTTACAGGTCGCCCCGCCGCGCATTCCTGAAGAGCTGCGAGGACGAAGTACCGTCACTGGCAGCATCCGCGGGTCACATGATTGCATGCACATCTCGCTAATTCTTTTTTTGTTTTTTAGATTTTTACACCCGTGTTTTTTTTTCGCTGCCCCGCCCGTTCCTTCACCTTTCCGCAGTGGTATGCCGTTACATCGGCTTTTGTATTTGCGGCCTCGGGGCGCTCAAGAGGAGCCGAGCGTGCTGCCTCTGGCACCGAGCAATTTGCGCGCGGAGAAAGAAGCGCGTGTGGACGAAACGCTTAAAGGTGCACACAAGAAAGCACACATATACACGCATGCATACGAGCGGATGAGTTTCTTTCTTGACCCGCATTCGACGCCCGAGCCTGCGTTGCGCGCAAGTAAAAACTCCTAGGCGAACGTTGTTCGTGGCGCAGTTATGAAGGAGGCGGTATACGTCAGGAGCACTGCGTTCTTGGAAAGAGAGAAAGAAAAGCTGGGTACTTCCAGGTCACTTGCATACGCACGCACAGGCAGTCGCCTGCAGCTAAGCCAGAAACATAATTTTTCTCTGTTAGTTGTTTAATATCTGGTATTTCTTTTTGTGTTCCTTTAAGTTATACCCGCCTGATCGCTCCGACTGGATTTAGCTCTGAGAACAGGCGGCGCATTCCCGCCGTCGGAAATTCCACGATCTTTTTCTTGTTTCTTATTTTCACTCCACTTTACAGACAACTACTGGCAGCTCCCAAAGTCAGGAACATTTTTGGTTTGCATAGTATACATTGATCCGGCTTTCCTGTGATGGGTTCCCCCAGTGCTGGCGAACTCCGTGTTCAATGCGTAGCTCCGCATCACTCATTCTTGGCGTGGAAAAGTTCACGAGGCTGTAAATACTGATGAATCGCGAGCACTGGGTCAAGGTCTCGTCCCCACCGTCTTTTTTTCTCTCTCTCTCAATTGCCAGCGGGCAAATAACGGTCTCCCACCGATATCACAGCCACGTACCCCTAAATACGTAACGCTTCTCGGATCCGCCTTCTCACGAAATTGCCGTCCATTGCATTCGTCACGAGGCTCAACTATATGTTTAAATGCGGGCTCACAAGCGGTCGAGTTTGACGGGTAGACGACTGACCTCGGAGCTTTGAAAATAAGAAGTATTACAGGCTTTGTGATTTCCTAGGTTGATCGGTGGAGCGGAATAAGATTTGCAGTGGTGGTTTGGTCACCGGTGCTAAAGCAATGTGGGATGACATGTGGCATTTGATTGACGAGGGGCCATTTGATGGTCAAAAAACACCAGGTCATTGAGCAAGAGATGTGAACAATGATTGTCGTAGACAGTTGTATAATGGCCTTGAAATTCCTCGCGCTAACGCGGGTAAAAACAGAAGTATTAAAGTATGACAGCGACATGAAATGTGTAGTGAGAATGAAGGGCAAAAGGTCGTCATAAAACCATGGCGGAGACGTAGCCACTGCACCAGCGACTTCTCTTCGGGGGTCGTGCTACGGAAAGCTTTTGTATGTGATATGAAAATTACCTATGTCAATTAAAAATTCTAACGGTGATTAGTAGGTAAAAAGTGGTTTCCTACCGGCAAACAATGCAGGGTGAAGTGGAAACTGCTCTCGGTAGAGTAATGGAAAGTGTCATTTTCTTTGCGTGTCTAATTCTTTGCACTGAATTAAATTCTGAAGCACTGTTAGTGCTTAACCACAACTGTTACACATGGTGGATCACCACCAGACAGCAGGTATGATCGTGTAGTGAATGTATGTCCTGTTCTTAGTCTTGTAAGTGTTACTTCTGTGCGCCGTGGAATTGATAATGGTGGCCAATGACCAAGAAACGGCTCGATAACATGCATTGTGTGCCTATCCCACGTGCTCTGTCAATGGGCCCTGAGCTTTTGCTTAAGAAAAGATTTCAAGTAAAGCACAGGGATCACTATTGATGTAATGGCAGCGGTTTCATTGGCGGTTACAGCTAGGTGGTCCGCCAAAGTGTTTCCTTGTATCTCCCGGTGCACTGGCCACCAGGAGGCTACGACATGTGTGTTCAGTGTGTACACCATTCACAGGACTGAGCAAAGGAGACAAGAAAGTTTTTTTTTGCCTTTTCAGAGTTTTTAGGACTATCACCACGCTAAGGGAATCTGTGTAAGCTACTGCACTTTGTAATTTTAGTTGTTTCATGTGTTTAACAGGCGACAGTATAGCAATGGCTTCGGCTGTGAAAATGCTGGTGCGTGGATTCAGAATACCGGCATCTGAAGAAGATGGACAGGCTGCTGCGTAAGAAAAAGAAGCGCAAATTTTGAGGCATCAGCATAGAATTTCGGGCATAAGTAATTTTGCTGCAGTTATATTAAGTTTCTATAGAAATATGCAATCCGCACGAGCTTGATAACTTAATACTCTACAAAACGTATATCACTTTTGTGAGATGCCACTGCCAAGGCGGGACAAATGTAGCGGGAGCAGCCAAATGGTGTTCAAGAAGCGACACGCCTGTCTCCTCGGCGAGGCCCCTAACACAATGTGCGTAGGGCTGTCTGATGGCAGGGCAGTTGTCAAACAGGACAGAACTGAACAAATCATTGATAGCGGAGTGTACAGGGTGTTCTTTGTTCACATTAACCTTGTGGAAGTAGACGAAGAATTGGTAGGATCTTTGGAGATGAAGCAACCACCCGTACGGGTTTTCCACGGAGCTAGTGCGAAAAGAACCCGCGGAAAGACGAATGTCTCGGTGATGGACAGGGTCAAGCATCTTTAAAGCTGCTGGTGTCGCAGACTGACAGGTTATGACATCGTAATCTAGGCGTGTCCGTATGAGGTTTTTATAAAAATAGATCAAACACTTTTTGTCACTACCCTAGGTAGAGCGTGAAAATACATTTAGAATGGGTAACGGGTAACGGGGAATGGGAATGGGTAACAGGGTTCGCATCCTGAAGGCAGCATCTCTCTCGTTTTTAACTCTTGTTCGACATGGCACTAAATGTTACTAAATATGTAGGAACTTTTCCCTCGTGCAAGTCCTATAGTTGTTGGTCGAACGTAAAATAACGTCGACAGAAGGAAAATGAATGGCTCTCTATTGAAGGCATGAAACAACACTGCATGCTCATGCGACCATAGCGCGTGAAACTATCTTAAAGTAGGTCGACAGCGTAGGCGCAACGAAGCGCTTCTGTATGTTCTGTCGGTTCGTGTTAAGAAGTTTTTGTGCCCGGCAATCTTATAGACATGCATAATCAGCTAGCCCACTACATCTTTCTAAACAATGAAAGCGATTTTTCAGAGAAACCTGGCGCGCCATCCTGTATCAACAACCACAAAGGAACAATCCAACTAAGCTGCTGATGATTTGGTAGAGCTGGTTTCGCATAATGAAGAACCACGTGTTTATTCACTTGTATACCACATCACAAGGCGAAGCTGAGCGGCCACCCTCCTTACATCTGCCACCCCCCAGAATATTACAGAAGTCGTCATTCTATTACGTTGACTTTTTTATTCTTTATTTATTATGAGTAAAAATATAAGAGAGCTTTTTCTGGGTGCCTGTGGTTCCTCAGCTGTTCGAGTGACTATTTATCCTGAACATATATGAGCAATCCACGATATCATGACATAAAATCCCCCCCCCCCGTAACGTTTGAACGCCACTTCGCCGTTCCCTTAAATATAAACAGTGCATTACCAAGGTTCATCAGCAACCGGATAAAATTGCTGTATTAGCTCGTAAACAAGTAGTGTAGCCAAACTATTTATCTCGCGAAAGTCGATCAAATCAATTCGTGGAGCTTGATGCTAGACAGTTCTCAAAGGGGTTCCGTGACCTCATCGTCCACACAAAAAACTCTTTTTTAGTGAGGAAGCACCTTAGGGTGCAGCCTTGTCTCTTCGATGTCCGTTGTCCTGTCTTGCACGCGCTGGGAGCGCCGGCAGTGAGCATGGCGATCGTAGACAGAAGAAGAGGACGATGATCGCAGGTACGCTCATGGCAGGCTGTTTATTTTGCTGCGGTGCTCGAAAATCTATAAAATGTGCTCGCTCCTGACTCTCTCTCTCTCACGGTCATGAAGTGCACTTTACTTAGAAAGAAAGAAAAAAAGAAAAGGAAGAAAGAAAGAAAGAAAGAAAGAAAGAAGGAAAGAAAGAAATAAAAAAAGAAAGGGTGCGGGGGTTACTAATTCCTCGGAGCTTCACCTACTCGCCTCCATTCTCTTCGTGGGTATGCTGTGACCTTTTCCTAGAAGGCGAGTTATGACTACTTTTCAGCTCCAGGTCCTCCTGCTTAAGGAACGGTAGCAAAATTAGGAACAAGATCGCATAGGCCACCCCACCTTGTCCCCCAGGAATTTCCGCACATCCAACGTACCTTGGCATTCGTTATTATGCAAGTCATGCGTATGGAAGGTGACTGTGTTTAGTTTTTCATTCAGCTGAGCGTTACGAAGTGGCGCTGAAGATGTGTACAAGTGCACACTCAGACATACGTTAAACAGCCGCATGTGCTTGTGTCACCAGTTGTTTACAGTTGCAAAGCGAGGCCGACAGCCAACCTGGGTAACAGCAACATCAAAAGCGGATGATAGCCCTGGGTACTGCTACATAAATCAACTTCAGAGGATAGCGCTGAACCACAATCGACTACGATAGTTAGATAGATAGATAGATAGATACGCTCAAAGTGTCCGCATTTCACTAACAAATGCTTCGCATTTAAAACAGCCTGTTACATGGCCGCAATAACACCGTATTTCCTTCGTCTGTCCTGTCTTTCTTTTAATATGCTAGCGAACATCGCACCAAGCCATCCCTTCGATCAATCCACAAGGAGTACCAGACACATCCACGTTTCATAACAATTGTGCCAGAGCATTTGTATTAGCTCTTTCTTTCGCCGATGATAAGGAATAAACTTTATTAATAATTGTCTCGGTGAGGAACGAGTGGCTGCGCCTCCCCGGTGACATCACTCAACCGGTTTACCGGAACAGCTTCCGTCTTTAGGAGAAATAGTCGAGCAGACAGGCAGAAAATGCGGTTAGAAAACGACAATTGTGGGCACTTCCTGGCAACCGACGCAGTCCTCTAGGGGTGGTTGGTGAGCTCAAACCTTCCCCGCCAGACGAACTCTATCAGTTTCGCATGCGTACATACACAGGCACACACATGCAAACGCACGTCTGAACGTACCTAAAGTGTAGTTGAAACCCACCACCACCCAATAATAATAAAAAAAAAAGACTTCCCGGCTACGCCAGTCTTTCTGACAACGACTATTGGACATGTTGTTTGGGAACGGCAGGAAGCACACATTCTACGTTTTGGAAATGAATAAACCATTATCATTTGTCACTGGCTGTTATTAGCCGCCGTAGCTTAGCAATTCCGACGGCAATATCACGCTTGCACGTTTCGCATCCTGCCACGGCAGCCATATTACTAGGGGGCAAAATGTGTGCGAAGTGTAAGTTAGTCAAAATTAATTCGCAGTTCTGCACTACGCCGCGCCTCGTAATTGTATCGCGGTTGCGACTCGTAAAACCCCAGAATTCTTTTTATTATT
The DNA here is from genome assembly GCF_043290135.1 of Rhipicephalus microplus. Taxonomy (NCBI): domain Eukaryota; kingdom Metazoa; phylum Arthropoda; class Arachnida; order Ixodida; family Ixodidae; genus Rhipicephalus; species Rhipicephalus microplus. Next base: position 152,001,640 of record NC_134700.1, on the reverse strand, counting down.
TCTTTATTAACGCGATAGCATTAGAGAGCTCCTGTCGCATAAATTCCGCCGTCGGTGTCAGCACCGCTGGACTGTTGGTTGTGAGCGAAAAATCGTCTGTGAGCGAATAATCGAAAAACAAACACGTAAAACAAAGAATAAAATTTTCGATCTCACTGAGCATTGCAACCGGGCCGTTCACGTGGCAAGCAGGTATCTTACAACAAAGCCACGATGTTACTTGCAGCTGCTTCGGGAAAAAACACTACATAAATACCACGTAGGGGAAGGAGTCCCCTTAACGCATTTTGTTCGACAGGTGTCATGACGAAAACGAGCCCATTCGGCGATTTGTAGGCGCATTTGGGAGGCCATCACACTTCGTCGAAAAAGACTGGGATAGTGCAGCCATCGCCGCTAAAAACACACAGGAACTTTCAAACAGCTCTAAAAATGGACAACCATGTCCATCTAATGGAAAACATATCATACCTTTCCTTCCTCCGTGTATCATGCCTTTCCAGAGGCGTTGAACAAACACTAGATAATGTGGTGCCATCTGTGAGGCATTGTGAGACTCTTCTTGCCCTCCTCACAGCCGCCTCAATCGGCGCGCGTGGCGGTCGCGCGCGCCGATTCAGGCAGCCGTGTCCTTCTAGATGGCAAGCGCGTTGCATGGATTTTGGAGGCTATGCGACTCTTGCTTTAGATCAAAAACCTGTATGTACCTATCGCGCGTGCGCGCTGGTACAAGATAGTGTGTGTGTGTGTGTGTGTGTGTGTGTGTGTGTGTGTGTGTGTGTGTGTGTGTGCGTGTGCGTGCGTGTGTGTGTGCGTGCGCGTGTGTGTGTGTGTGTGTGTGTGTTTATTTTAAATGCATTGTCGTTGAATGCAGAAAGTCCAAAAACAAACATCGAAGTGGGATACGAGCCAGTGGTCTTGAGGATGGGTAAACGTTGACGAGGATGGTAGCAGTGGCCTCTGTGATGTCGAAGCCCATTTCTTTACCAGGAGTCATGTAGCCAGGCACGTCGGGCTGTCGTTCCAACCAGCGATGCACCAGGGAACCTTGGGCAGCCTGTTTGCCGCTGCGAACTTAGACAAGGCGTCATTCGCAATAGTAACAAGCTTTAAAAAAAAATGGGGGGGGGGGGCAGGATTAGGTACTTGCGCAAGCGTTGCGAATGCTATGGTTCGAGTACTTAGGGAAAAAGGAGCAGTGATGCCACCTTTGTTGGCATAACTGCGACTGTAACCGAGAGCATTCACGCAAAAGTTGTGATAGGGAGGTGATTCGGAGTATGAAGCGACGTCCTGATAAAGTGTTGGTAGCTAATGCGTGTCATGTGGATGTCATAGAAACAGAGTTGCGCATGACAGTCACTAACTGAAGTACATACGCGCGAGATTTTCTATTGGTCAATAGCCCATAAGAATGCGCAGGTAGTGTTGTATCACTTTTGGGCACACGTAAATGGGTCACAATGTGTTGCGTGTTTGGGCATTCATTCAAGTAGTGTTGTTCGCTCAAGCAAGGTGCACCACACATACACCTGTCCGATGCAGTTATAATGATTCGATGAAGATAATACTGAAAATGTCCGTGACCAGATAATAAGTGTGTTAGGTTTTTAGGAGGGGGGAACCATTGAGGAATTTTGTACGGACTTGTGATCCAATGAAATGGCGTTGTCTCAGGTCCCTCAGTCTGCCAATGGGTGTGCCAATATGATATCAAGATTTTATGAAACTGGGTTCGTAGTGACCGAATTGATATTTTGGCGTAACGCACGAAGCCTGATTTCCCTCCTAATGCAGCTGCAGCGTCAGCTAGCTCATTTCCCAAAATTTCCATATGGCCAGGTACATGATACAATTTTATAATTTTGCCTGACGAGATTATATGGTTAAGAAGCAGCTTAATGTTCCGCATTCTTTCATCGTTATCAGTGAGACTTGAAAGTTTCATTAGAAACGATAGACAGTCTGTGTAAATGTGGGCTGGTGTGTTAAATTTGTTTGTAAAAACGAAATGAAGGGCTTCTTGGAATGCTATTAATTCCGTGTCGTATGCGCTTGAAGCGTTGCGGATCTCAAATTTTCTAACAGTCATGATTTTTTCATCCTTTGTCAAAGCAATATATGCCGCACCCGCCGCGTAGGACGTGTATGAGCCGTCATTGTATACGTGAAGGGCTCTTGTTTTGAAAATAACCGCTTCTTGAGATGGTGAGAGTTTAGTGAAAGTAAATTTATATTTTTTACTGGGGTGATGAGCCCACGGACTGCATGGATATAGTACGTCAGCCGCTTTGAATGTTTTTACACCATAATAAGTTACGTTCCGGAGTATGAATAAGGAAAATTCTGCAGATTGTCTGTCCAACTCAAGTGGTAACGGAGGCGCGTAACGAGAATCTGTAGGGATGACTTAAGTGTGGTGTAAAATGCACCTGTTAAGGAAATTAAGATGGTTCGCTGAACTGATAAAACTCGCGCCCCAATGAATTTTGATGGGAACATAGGCCACCATACCGGAGATGCATACGTGAGAGAGCGCAATATCACTTGATGGTAGAATCGTCTAATGAGTGTACTTTTTAATGAACTGTGCGATTTAACAAATGCGAAGAGCCAGGACGCGGACACTTCAGCCTTTCCTTTTATGTAGTCATTGTGGGCATGATAATTTAAAGAGGGGTCAAATAATACGCCTAGAATCTTAATTTCTTTCTTGTGTTTGATAAAAATTCCATCCATGCGGATAGATGGCCAGCGTTTTGATGTACCCATGTGTCCATTATTAAAGAACACGAAGAACGACTTCTCGGCGCTTACGATAACTTTTTGTTCTCGTGCCCAACCAGATACCAAAGCCAAGACATGCTCAGCCTTTGCTTGTAATCGGAGTCTTGACTTATCTGCGATAACAATGATGGTATCGTCCGCGTACGCCTGTATGTGTACGTCGGGTGGCACGGGAAGATTGAGTAAGCTGTATATTACTATGTTCCAGAGTAGCGGACTGATAGGGGATGCTTTCGGGCTGCCAATTGTTGTACGAACTGTCTCTTCTGCGACGTTGGTTGAAAAAGTTACAGTGCGGTTCGCTAAAAAGCATTTGAGTAGAAAGTACAAGTTTTGTGGACACCTGTGCTTGCGTAAAAAGTTGAAGACTGCAGGATGCCAAACACTATCGAATGCTCCTACAAAACCAAGAGATATGAGTATGGTAGGAAGTTTGGCTGCCTTATATGCAGCCAATTTGCTTCGCAGTGTGTATAGTGCTAAAGTAGCACTTTTATTGTGCGTCAAACCGTAATGATTATTCTGAAGAAGATTATTATTGTGCAGGAAATAATACGGACGAGCATTTAAGAGTCTTTCTAATACTTTACTGAATACAGAGCTCATAACTATTGGTCTATATTCATTAGGCGAATTGAGCGGACGTCCTGGCTTTGGTATAAATATTACTTTCCCTCTTCTCCAAGCCTGTGGGAAGTGTCCGAATCTTAAGGCGATATTGAAGATAAAATAGAAAAATTGAGGATGGTATTCAAATAATCCTTTATTGAACGAGTAGGTTAATCCGTCGTGTCCAGGAGCAGAGTGTGAATTACCCTGTTTCATCGCGCACTCTATCTCAGATATTGTAAAAGGATGGTCAGAAGTAGGCCACGGGTAAGGACTAGCCGCAATGTTACGCATGATAGTGTGGTGCATGTTGCCTTCAGAACAGCTGTCCTCTACTACAAATGTATCGAGTAGTAGCCGGGCGGACTCAATTACAGAAGCTGTGCGAGTGCCGTTAGGTAAATCTAGAGGAGGAAGAAAAGTTACTTGGTAGTGTTTTTGAAATGCGGTTTTGAAAACATCACCATAAAAACATTTCTTAGTGAGAAAGTCACAAATGTCTTCATCAAACGATGACTTTGCTTTTCTGATTTTATCCTTGTAGGTGGAGGATGCGTCAACGTACAATTTGCGATACATGTCTCGAAGGAGGGGGTCAGCTGTTCGCTGATATCGTTGTCGCATAGCCCGAACACGCTTACGTTCAATAGTCACTTCTGGTGTCCACCAATCATTATTTAATTTACTACGCGATGTTATGCGTCGTGAGTAACGTTGGCTGAAAGCGGTGTATATGGCATAAAACCTGCCTATAACCATGTCTAAGGCTTCATGTGACCCAAGGTTGCAGCCGAGTATCTTTGTGAACCAAGTGTCATCCTTTAATTTGTTAAAAATTTTCGGTCTACCTAGATTAGTTAAGCGTTTAGCACTGCTGGTATGTACTTGCGAGAACGAGAATTAAATGTAGTTGTGGTCCGAGAGGGTAGGAATTTGGAGAACCTTCCAATGCTAAGCATCGCGAGTGAGGTCATGCGAAACCATGGTTAAATCTATCCATGAATCTGCATACGGAGTTGTGAAAGTTGGAGGGGAGTTGGGGTTGTTCAATATGACTAAGTCATTCGCCGTCACGAATTGCACTACTTGAGAGCCTCGAACATCCCCTATAGCTGGCCCCCACATTCTATGCTTTGAATTGAAATCTCCGGCTATGATGACAGTACAATCTGTAATCAATGAAACTACACATTGCAACTCATCCAGAACTGGGTCAATAGGTCTTTGCGGCGGTGCATACACAGCTATCAGTATTAATGTTTGGTCAAGGCTTTCACACTTTACTGCAACAACCAAATCTGTTACGTGTAATGGGAAGAAGTCAAAATTAGTGTTGTGTACTAGAAGTATGACGCGAGGATTGTTGGTGCGTGGAACTTTGTTATGGTGTGTGGTATGCCTTTAACAATGCCTGCGCGGATGTGCTGGTCACACACGAAGGCGAAATTGAAGTGTTTTTGCGTCATGTGTTCTATCAATAATTTTGTGGCATCACGTGTATGGTCTAGATTAGCCTGTAAAAATTTTAAGTTATGGCTGTGAGTCATGATAGTTCTGATCAATTTTAAATAACAAGCGCAACGTCTTTCCTGAAACAAAAATGCGAAAAGCTGTAAGAAGCCTTTTTTCATGCATTTCAGTGTGACCCGCGCAACCAGCAAATATTTTGAGGAAAGAAATATTGTGTAATTTTGTGGGATGTGTCGTTACTTGTAAGTGTGTGTCATATGTTGTAATTTCGTGTATGATAATGTCATAATTAAAAGAATAGCAGCAAAAGCAGCGACCTCCATGTGGTCCATATAAATGAGTCGAAAAGGATGCGGGCACTAAAGCAGGAAACCGTAAATAACACTGCACGTTATAGAGGCCGCTGCGTCCTTCTTTGATGTACACGCCTCCTAGATTATCCATAGTCTGTTCTGGCCCCCATGCGGGCGACACGTTCTCGTAATATAGGACACATTTCGTGTCCAGTTGGATGAGAACTAGGTCTTGCGACCTTTTGGCATTCGTTGCAAACAATTCCTGGATCGTTCATTCTAAGAGTGCATGCTTCGCCAAGATGTGTACCCGTGCACTTCGTACACACCACTTTGGCAGGTTCGTTGGCGACAGGACAGGACTTTCTTGTATGGCCGTACGTTGCACAATATGTGCACAATGGCACATGAAAGTCCTCACTCACGCTACATGCTGTCCAACCGAGAAGAACTCGTTCCTGAGCAAGCAGTGAGCGACAGGTGGCAGGATCCACTTCGAGCACATGTGTGAAGTTGCCCGATCGCTCCTTGTACGATACCGCCACTCGCCATGTGGTCAGGTCTAAATGTAGTTTTGGATTGCGCATGTTTAGCTGTGAGATGATGTTGGCGGCTGGAATATTGGAGTCTACACCAGTGAGTTTGACGCGAGGTTTTCGCTTTTGGGGCACTCGGACTGACAATGACATGCTTGTGATTGCGTTCTTTTCAAGTGCATTCTTTCACCTAGTAATAGCGTTATGGTCGTTTGTTAATATTGTTAATCCATGACGTGTCTTTCTGATAGTCAGTTCGCCAATGTTTTCCCTAATGGGGTCGATGTTTGACTTAATAATCTTCGTGACCTCATTGGCAGGATTGGTAGACGGAATGAGTGGGTTTAGAAACATAATATGTTCATGCTCTCGCCTGGTGGTGTGCGTTGTGTGTTGGTCAGCGATTTCAGACCAGTGCGATGGCAGTACAGGGTGAGAACAAGTCTCAGGCCAAACGGGCGGGACCGCGGTAGGACGCGCCGTGCTCCGCGCGGCTGCCGCCGCATAAGTCACGGCCGTTTGGACAGGCCGAGGAGCCGAGAGTGCCGCACCGAGAGAAGCCAAATGTCTCGACAGGGCCAACTGGTGACGAAGTTCGTCCTTCGCCCACCCTGGTTTTCTGCAATTGCTCGGATATCAGCACACTCCTGCACAATTTGTCGGAGCAAAACAATGATCTGGGACCTATGGGTATTAGGTACCTTACATGAGGCATCGAATAAAATATTGTGGATCTCTTTCTGATGTGCGATCACGCCGTGAAAAAAAGCTTGCGTCATTTGACCACTTTCGGCAGGCAGCCTGGCATTTTGCGCCACACCCACTGCAGCAGGCAACTGGATGTCGGGAACGTCGGGGATTGCGGGAACGGAAGTAACTGGCGCATTCTGAAAATCTACATCGAGCAGCGCCCTGTCCCCGTCCGGCGAAAATGTCGAACCATTCGATCGAGGCGAATCCCCTGGACCAGGGTGACTGCCTGCCATTGGAGGCTGTACAGAATCGGCCTGTGGCTCAGACATACCCGAGCGGGTATGAGCCAGCCATGTTGGAACCGGAAGCCGGAGGCCTATAGTACGACTGGTAATTGTGGCCGAATGGCCACTGAGAGAGCCTTGAGTCCGTGTCGAACGGAATCTAAAGGTGTTCGAAAGCAACCCCTGAATAAATTCAGAGAGCCGGAAGACAGAATAGCTGACCTTTTGCAGCAAAACAGCGGAGTCTGTGTGCGTCAAGCCTCTTCTCTTTCTTCGTCGTCGTCGTCGTGTCATTAGTTATTATAAAACATATTATTATAATATTATTATAAAACCTATTATTATGTATGCACTTAGCGGTCGAAGGGCGCCTTAGGGACCAGATATCGCTGTCGCGTTCAACTCCTAAAAGTGCAGCTTAAGGGTCGCCCAATTTTTTTATGCTGATTGCATGTAGTCTGGCAAATGCAGCCAGTGGAAATCATCCTTGAAGGGAGCTTCACGGCATAGCTTTACTAGCCACCAGCTAGTACAGCGAATAACTTAACCCGTTACTAATCCGGGAACCTTTTTTAGTGTTTTTACCTAAGTAACAACTATAAGCCACCTACGTTGTCATAATTTTCGTAGATGCCGGTGTATTGCCATAATGTTGACATTGTAAGCAATATTTGGGCAAGCTCTAATCCTATTTACTATCTTAGAATGGAAGTTTCGTGCTGCAAAATAGCGCAGAAATAAGCAAACAGATGGGGCATGATGGTGTGTAGAAAGCAACTTATCTTATTAGGAAGGAAAATAGGAGGAAAAGAACAGCAGTGAGAATAATCAGCCTATAGGCAGCCGGTTTGCTACCCTGCGCATGGGAGGGGAATGGGGGAGATGAAAGATACAGAGCAGAGAGGAAAGAGAGAGAAACACAGCACATTCGGCAGCACAACGCGCACACTCAGTCACGGTCCAGTCTTGCCTTTCGCGGTGTGTAACATTGCTGTTACAGCCGCTTTTTCAAGTCCGTGTCGCGTAGGAATTTCAACAGAGCTTTTGCCCCCTTCTGTTGCAATGTCTTCTCTCAGGCACTTGACAAAATGGTGTCCGCAGACATTTGGCTGTTGTCGATGCGCGCAAAAACGGAGGCCAGTGACTCTCTCTTGATGTTATACAACGGACAGTCGCACAGGATGTGGTGTAGCATCTCTTCGCAATGACAGGCACCGCAGAGAGCGTTGTCGGCCATTCCTATGACACAGGAATAAGATTTTGTAAATGCCACTCCTAGCCATAAGCGATGAAGAAGGGTGGCTTCACTTCGATCGAGCGCAGTGGGCATGCGGAAAGCCATCAAAGAGGACAGGTGGTGTTGACGATTCGTCTCGTTGCTTGGTGGGCACCATAGTGAAAACGTGATTTCACGCGCAAGTCATCGAAGATTGCTGGCAGCATTGGTCCACGAAAGTGGTATGGTTTCTTCTCTTATGAGACTGCTAACCAGTACGCGGTGTGCGTTCCCAAAGCAGGGTTATATATAGCTTTCAAGCTGCTGCTACAGTAGACATCTGCTATGTCCAAGTCTTGAATATTTACTTGTGCATGCGTTTGCATGCGTGTTCTCGTGATCCGTTCTTATGAGTTCTCATACTCATATGAGCTTATAATCATGTTAGTATGGGAACTCATATGACCATATCATATGCTCATATGAGTCCATATGAGCATATGAGATTCACGTATGTATGATCGTATGTGAATATGACTTGATTATATGATTATGTGGTCGATTCTCTACAAGCATGTTGCTCTGATGCGCACTTACCACAATTAATTGACGTATTTCAAAGCTAATAATTTATGATGGTCAAGCGAATTCGTTTTCTTATCCTATACTTTTGTAATAGAATTCGAGGCGGGACGAAGACGATGTGTTTCTCTGCCAAGCGCTCCTTATTTCGTTGGTGTTTTATTTGTGAATTTACGCATTACCCGAGGATCATCACCCTCCTGTGGGCAGCAATGGATCCAGCTTCCACAGTACGCAGTCCGGACTTGGCGTCACCTTCGACGTTGTTGCGACGCGCGCCTCCGACGACGTTACGAAGGGCTCCTCGAAAGCTCACCGCTGCAACCACTGTTTCGAAAGACGGCGACGCCAACACGGTCCCGAAGGCGCCACTGCTTCGAATTCCGCCGGAAAGGTCACCAGCCGTTTGGTAACGTAGAATTCTCAGCTCGCGACTGCTTCTGCGCAGAGCTGATAGACGAGCGGACGAGACGACGGTGAGTTAAACAAGGTTTATGTACAGCATATATACAGAGGCGTTACAAATTCGGCACTGGGGCCGAGAGAGACGCGAAGAGCTTCGCTCTAACACATAGCTCTACTTTCAAATGGGTCTCCTGTCAAAGGGGTCTCCTCTCGACGCGCCACAGGGCTTCTTTTATATGCACCGGGTCCAACCCAAATGTCCAACCAGAAGCGCCGCTGGTCGTGAGGCCAGATTCCTCCAATGGGGGTCACCGCTGGGCCGCGTCATTCTTTCTCATCGAATCTTGAGAGGCTGCGCTGCAGGTGGCTGCACCCAAGGACGAGTGACGTCACTAGGCATTGCGTCAGCCACCAGACAGGAAGACGCCGGTTGTTTACTGGACGGGCTCGCGGCTGAGATGACTCACTGCACGTCGGCGCCAGAAAGGCGCCGCCGCATGTTGACGCCGTTAAGTTGTTCGTGTCAGGCGGGCTCGCGGGCTGGCCTTGAGACAGATTGCCTTTTTCAGAGGCATGGACGTTCGCTGTGGACTCGCACGCATAACAGCACCCCCGCCGCCAGACAATGCACCGGAAAGACGAGGTGCTTCCACGGGGCTCGGATGTCAGGTGCGCTCGTTCGCCAGGTCCCCCCAGGTTCGCCTCCAGGACTGTGGGGAGAATGCAGCTGCAGACTCTGTTCCGGTAACACATCCCACTTTCGAGGACGGATCCCAGCTCCACTGGCTTGTCGCCACAACTTGTCGGCCAGCTTTGCTCGTCTCTTCTGACGATCCTTGGTTTCAGCACTTGTCGGTGGTTCTGCAACTTGCCAAGAACGGTTCGACAACAGACAACACACGACACAAGCAAGCGCCCTCGCTCACCCGACAGAAGACCAGACAAAGTATAGTACAACATATACCTAGCTACGTGTCTATCGGAATTTCGTTCCCTTTACATCAAGAGGCACATGTGGGACACAAGACTCTTAAAATAAGAACTCATTTTTTTACACTTACAACATCGTAACGAATTAGAATACAAGATAAAGTTGGCTCCTTGAGCTCACTCTGGACGAGAGCGCTCAGCTCAGGTCGTGATGAGGTCCAAAATTTGCCCGAATCGCCAGCGAGAAACCGAAAGGTTGAGAAGATACTAGCTAGAACGCACTGCTAAATGCACCTGCATTAGCGTTTAGCTTTCCTTTTTTCTTTAGCGAACGTCAAAGTTGCGCTGTCGGAGTATCACGCTCCATCTCAGTAACTGGTCACTTTTAGGCGACGATACCTATGCGGTACCAACAGCTGCTCATACTTGCGACGTTCCACAGGAAAACAACGATACGGCTTGCTAGGGATTGGCTCCTCACAGGTTAGCTCGGTATCGTGTTCGATCACCGTTGTGTTTCCGTGACGGTCTGAAAACACGTATCCAAACTCGGAAACAATCCTTTTCAGGTCCTCCTTCTGCACTTCACTTAACCTAGGTTCTAGGTTCAACTGCTCCAAGGTTACCTCCGATCCCTTTTCGATTACATCACTAGAACTCAAAACTTCCGCTCCCTCTTCCTCGGAAGCATTTAAAAGTAAATTTACGACCGCTTGACGTTGAACGTATGGTTTCCTCAAATTACTGTGATAAATATTGTTCGGCCGCCTTCCTAATTTCACTTCATAATTGGTATCAGAAAGCTTCGATATTACCTTGGCGGGCCCTTCCCAGTGAATCTCAAGCTTGTTCCTTTTGGACGGCTGCAGCATCATTACCTGACTTCCTATTTCAAACGCGCGCTTTTTCGCCGATTTGTCGTTATACTCCTTCAACAACACTTGTGCAGCTTTCATGTGGCTTTCCCCTAGCGCTTTCATGGAGAGGTCCTCACGCTGCTCTCGAATGAGCGTTTCTCGATCAACCCTCGACAGCTCACTCCAACTTTCCGCTACAGGCGAGAGCGTTGCAGCCCTCTCGCTCTGATTCAATGGCGCCATGTCGTCTCCCCTTGCTACGCATACCGCGCCACTCACTTCGGCGACGGGCCGCTCGCGTGACTGCTCACATGACTCACGTGGAAAATTTCCTCTCTGATGTTCCGTCAACTCGCCGACAAGGTCACTTGAGAGTTCACTGCATTGAACAAGATCAAGCTCCTGCGTAAGCTTCCGCGCTTGCGATCGCGTGAGGGCCATTTACACTAAGTTGGGGAAGAACGATTTACCCTGCTCTTTGAGAAGCTGCTCTGAGTTGTTGGAGAAAAGATAAGGAAAACTATCGGGAAGCGCGGCAGACACAGCCGCTTCGGTGCGAAGCTTACCGAACGGGCCTTCAATGACAACCGTAGTGATTGGTAAGCAAGCACTCTGCTCCTCGGCGATTTGCCTGATCCACGCGCGTTCTCCTGTAAAATCATCCGGAGACACCAATGAAGGATGGACAACGTCCAAGGTTGCCGCTGAGTCACGAAGTACTCGACACTTTTTCCTATTCAGACTAATTTCTTGGATACGCGGCTCCAACAACCGCATGTTCTTTTCCGATTCTCGGATCAAAAGTTTGCAAAAGCAAACTTTTGGTCACAGTTTATCGCGATGTGCCCTTCCTTTTTGCAGTTGTAGCAGATTAGTGGCTTCCGTGATTGAAACGCCCGTGTGGTATCAGTGCGTTGTTTAGAAACCTCACTCGATTTCTTCGCTTGTGTTTGCCTTTCCCCTACAATGTCCTTCCTAAGAGACGGGTCTTTCTTGAAATTACGGTGCGGAGCGGGTTTCCGTTGATCAGGTTTCTTCGAAAAGCCCTCTTTCCGTTCATCCTTTTCAACGCGCATTGCCCTGCTATGCAACTTTCGGCGAGTTTAATACTCCTCAGCTAACTCTGCTGCCTTGTTTAGCTGTACTTCACCAAGTTTGTCCTGTAGCCAAAGTTTGACATCCTCCTCGATGCAGCGGTAGAACTGCTCCAATGCAACGCATTTCAACACTTTATCGCGGTCGTCATAAACACCTTCGCCCTTGAGCCATTCAATTAAATCGGCTTTGAGACGAAACACGAAGTAAACGTGTGACTCATTCCTATTTTTAGCATACCGGAACCTTTGCCTGAAAGCCTTGGGTGACAACTTATAACGTCTCAAGAGCACTTCCTTAACCTCGTCATAGCTCTCAAACGCTTCCCTCGACAAGCAAGTTATCGCGTCGGACACTTCGCCGGGAAGAAGAGCTAACAGGTTCTGCGCCCAAAGAGACCACTCCAAAGCGTTTCGCTCACAGACGTGTTCAAACTTGACGAGATACTTCGCCATGTCCTTGCCTGCTACGAACGGTGGCAGTTGGTCCCGAATTCTATAACCGCTGACCGGAACTGTTGGAGAAGCTACGCTAGGCTCCTGCGAACACTGTAGTATTGCCAATTCTATTCGTTTCAACTCGAGGTGCTCCTGTCTCTCGGCTTCCTCGCGGCGTTCTCGCCTTTCAGCTTCTTTTCGTTCGCGAGCTTCGCGCCTTTCAGCTTCTTCACGAACTTCTCGCCTTTCAGCTTCTTCACGTTCGCGAGCTTTTTGACTTTCAGCCTCCTCGCGGCGTGCTTTGATATCCACCCAGGCCTCATCGACTTCCTCAGCCGACACTCCCTCATCCTTCATGATCTCAAGGATCGCTTGCTTTCGTTTCGCACGGCCCAAAGTAATGCCGAGTTCCTCACATATTTCCATGAGTTCCTTCACTTTAAGGTTCTCCATCGTTCACACTAGCCTCTTGCTGTTTGCCCCTGTTAACAATTTACTTGCCGTACCCACTATAAGTCAACTATCAAGACGCGCAAGCAATTTTTCACACTCCCGTGTTTACCCCCTCCGCATTACCTTTGGTTTCAAAGCACTTCGACTTTGCTTGAAACGATCAAAGCTCACTTCAATGCTTCACACAGCCCTTCTCTAAAGTACTACAACCTGAGCTAGAGTAGTCTGGTGAACTGAGGGGAAAACATCAGGCACTCACCCCATCGATGTCGCTGACGCCGGCCGATCCCGCAGCTGCCAACCACTGTTGCGACGCGCGCCTCCGACGACGTTACGAAGGGTGCCTCGAAATCTCACCACTGCAACCACTGTTTCGAAAGACCGCGACGCCAACACAGTCGCGAAGGCGCCACTGCTTCGAATTCCGCCGGGAAGGTCACCAGCCGTTTGGTAGCGTAGGTTTCTCAGCTCGTGACTGCTTCTGCGCAGAGCTGATAGACGAGCGGACGAGACGACGGTGAGTTAAACAAGCTTTATGTACAGCATATATACAGAGGCGTTACAAATTCGGTACTGGGGCCTGCAGAGACGCGAAGAGCTTCGCTCTAACACATAGCTCTACTTTCAAATGGGTCTCCTGTCAAAGGGGTCTCCTCTCGACGCGCCGCAGGGCTTCTTTTATATGCACCGGGTCCAACCCAAATGTCCAACCAGAAGCGCCGCTGGTCGTGAGGCCAGACTCCTCCAATGGGGGTCCCCGCTGGGCCGCGTCATTATTTCTCATCGAATCTGGAGAGGCTGCGCTGCAGGGGGCTGCACCCGAGGACGAGTGACGTCGCTAGGCATTGCGTCAGCCGCCAGACAGGAAGACGCCGGGTGTTTACTCGACGGGCTCGCGGCTGAGATGACTCACTGCACGTGGGCGCCAGAATGGCGCCGCCGCGTGTTGACGCCTTTGAGTGTTTCGTGTCAGGCGGGCTCGCGGGCTGGCCTTGACACAGATTGCCTTTTTCAGAGGCACGGACGTTCGCTGTGGACTCGCAGGCATAACAACGTCAACCACAGGAAAACGCAACAGCCGAGATGACGACCGTACCAGTGACAGCACAGAACTGTACACATTGAGTAGTAAAGATAGTGATGACGATTTTATCCCTGCAGTGAAGCGAAAAGCTAAAAGTAAAATAGTCAGTTCGTCTTCGCCAGCTAGCGTCTCTACCGTGAAGGGTGCGTGCCGTTCTAAACGCCCTACTATATACTTTATTTCTCTGTTGACTCTTCAATCAACCTGAAGAACATGAACAGGCAAGTGATATCGGAGAGTTTTGAAGCTATCGTGCCTAATGAGATAAAAGATATCAGACTCAACCCACGGAAGAATATCTTGGCCATAGACATTGAGCACCCAGCTGCGCTAAATACCTTGCGAACTGTCACGGAGCTTGGAGGCATCAATCTCAGTGCGTACATTCCGCAGGATAATGACACGACGATGGGCGTCATTTATGACGTTAATGTTTCTATACCGAACGCAGACCTTCCTGTGCTGATAAAGCCAGCTACTCAGGGAACGAATATATTGCAAGTATGCCGGCTTGGCAAATCCTGTTGCATCACGGTGACCTTCAGAGGTGATTGTATCCCTTCAAAAGTGAAGGTTGGTCACTTTCGTCACGTTGTTTAACCATACATGCCAAGGCCACTACAGTGCCACAACTGTCGCAAACTGGTTCATGTTAGTTCTGTGTTTAACAACTAGAAAGCATGTCCACGTTGCACCGGACCCCACAAAGCAAATGCTTGCCAAGCAACTCTCCTAAAATGCAGCAACTACAACGGAACCCATGAAACCTCATCCAAACACTGCCCAGTACTCAAGAAGGAAAGGAGAATTCTGAGACAAATGGTGAAAGACGGATCCTCACGAAATAAAGCAGTACCGGTTGTTCAACGAAACCATTCCCGTCGACGGCGGTGCTCGAAGAAAAGAAAAAGCAGTCATGTGCCGAATGTACCTTTACTTACGCCACCACCGCCACCACAACCACGACCATAGCAACCTACCCCGCCCCCGCCACCAGGTGGCGTACGTCCAAAGGTGCCGAAAGACACTGTGGTGCGAAAAAGAACACCTGACTCTGACTGGCCCGTTTTACACCCGGTACACGGGTCTATGGAACCACAGCATCGATAGTCAACAACGGCTACGTCCCCAGCAGGCAGTCTATCCACCCAAGAGGTAAGTTTTTTTCTGTATTGAGGTCGTTCATGAGTGTTATTCACGCTCTCTAATCTACAGATACCTGCCGCTAAATGCGCGCTGCAAGTCTTGGACACACTAGAACCAACTCTTGCCGGACTTCAGTAACAAGATGGTGCACCATAGACCACATCAGCCTTTCTGAGAAAAAGTCAAGCGTGCTTCCATTATTCAGTGGAACGTCAGAGGCCTACAGTCAAGAATGCCTGAGTTTAGACAGTTCATTTTCGAGAATAAGTTTCCCATCATCGTCATTATTGAACCGCATTCTTCAGAAATACTCTGACTCTCGGGCTATGAATCATTCGTTTCTTCATTGTCCATTGAGTGAAGTCAAGTTGCTGTGTACATCCGTAAAGAACTCACTTACGTTCGCCGAAGAGTAAAACCTCACAATGGAAATCGCTACGTGTGTCTATATGTGTAAAAGAAGAAGTTGTCGTTTACGCTGATAGGCGCATTACAGCGCCGTCACGTCGACTAGATCATCAGATAATAAATGATATATTTGCAACGACTCCAGCACCTTGGATATTGATTAGTGACTTCAACGCCGATCATCCACTGTGGGAAGCATCAGGACAAATCGAAAAGGCACGAACCTAGTTGATCTCACATCAGAGCACGGGCTTCGGGTGCTGAATGACGGCAGCCCTACTTTTCTCCGAGGAGTAACTTATAGCAGTTGCCTGGATTTGACATTAGTGTCGCATAGCATTGCCACGAAAGTCCAATGGCTCAAAATATTGAAACGCAAGACAGCGACCATGCATATCGCCACGCACAAGACAGTCAGAGGTCTGGACGTTTCTCCTTTTCCTGGACACTCAAGAATTATTGACTGGGAAGAGTATCAGATATCAGTGGAGAGCAAGTGCATGCATGAACCACCGGAATTCATTGATTTGTTGTGCGATGGAGACTTCCACGAAGATACGTTTGAAAGAATAGAGACGTACCACACACGACCAAGAGTTGGAGCAACTTCGAGCTGTTCGCCGGCGTGCCGAAAGACGATACAAACGCCAGAAATCTATCTATGACCTCAGAGAATTCAGACGCATTCAGAAAAAAATCCAGCGTCGAATGCCTAAACTCCAAGAACAACGATGGAAGAGTTTTTGTGACTCGCTCGACCCACGAAAGCCTTTGTCTGCCGTATGAAGGACTGTTCAAGGTATTCACTCGCATCCGCAACAGCGTCACCCCTTCGCTGCTCTGGCGCTACATCAACGTCACTCACAGCTTGATGTTTCTAATGAATTTTGTGCAAAGATCGCCGGCGACATCTCTATACCAATCGATCTACAGGACGTTCCATTCATACGAGATCAGCAAATGAAAGTTGCATTCACTATGGAAGAACTTCATGCAGCATTAAACACATGCAGGCGCTCATCGTCCACTGGTCCGGAAGCGTGACCTATGCTGCCTTACGTCACCTAGACCCGAAGGCAGAGCGCTGTCTCTTGGACAATTTCAATAGGTCATGGCACGATGTTATTGTGCCTGATGAGTGGAAGTGCAGTCGCCTGGTGACTTTGTTGAAGCTCAGAAAGTCTCCATTGGATATGGCATCATACCGACCTATACCACTAGCAAGCTGCGTCGGCAAGATCATGGAGAGGATGCTGCTTACACGCATGGAATGGTACCTGGAACATTATAACACCTGTCCTGATGCTATGGCTGGCTTTCGACGAGGTCGTTCTTCAATCGAAAGCATCTTGTAAATAGTGCCCTCTGTTCAGCAACAAAAAGCTAAGAAGAGGCAGTCGGTAGCTCTGTTCTTAGACGTGAAAGGTGCCTATGACAACGTGAACCATGAGGCTGCTCTCAATGCTCTCGAAGCAGCTGAACTTGGAGGTCGTGTTTTTTTGATGGTTAAGAAGCTACCTCACAAAAAAAATCCATGTTCGTTCTAACTGAAGATGGAAGAATAAGCATTTTACAAGTCGTAGGTAGCCACAAGGCGGCGTTTTGAGTCCGACTCTTTTCAACCTGGTTCTTGGGGAGCTCATCAAAATGCTGCCACAGACGGCTTATGTATCTTTTTATGCTGATGATATCTGCATTTGGGCGTCTGGCGTGACATGGCCTCAAGTTCGCGCAAAGATACAGAAGGCGGACAATGACATCGGCACACCTTCACAAGCAAGGTTTGACTATCGCCACAGAAATATGGTCAGTGGTGGCGCTTACAGGTAAATCGATGTGTTTCTATCCATTGCGCATCGATGGCAGATCAATCGCATATAAGAGCAGTTATAGATTCCTAGGTGTCATAGTAGATCGTGACTTAACCTGGAGCGCACATGTCGCATACCTGAAGAAAAAGCTTTATGGCATTGAGAATATATTAAAGTTCATTGCCGGAAAATCATGGGCCATCCGTGAACTCTATGCTGCAGCTTTATACAGTCTTTTTTCTTGGACTACACCGCTGAAGCCTTCCTGCCCTGTCCAAGACGTGCAAGACTAACATCCGTGCACTACAGAGCTTACAAGCCCAAGCACTTCGGACATGTCTTGGCTTTCCAAGATGCTCATCGGCAGTGGCAACCATCGTTGGGTCAACCATCACACAAGAACAGCCGCTCACAACGCATATCATTATCGAGACGCTGAGAGCGCACATTCGGCATTTATTACGGCTTTCATCACATCATTTAGCGTGTTTGACAGCGCGGAGGCCACATTTTTCGTTCTGCGGTATTGTGACGCAACATCAGGATATATTACTGCCTGGCTTCAAACTTGCGATACGTCCAGCAGCTGCGTTATGGAGTGTCCATCAACGTGACGTGCGCTTATTGGTTCCTGGAATCATTGAAAGGCACGCATGTCACCGCTAGCCCCGAAACAATTGACTTTGCGTCTGTTGGACGAAAGGTACTTTACCGCATAACTGTTTAAACCGATGGTTCCACTAATTCTAACAGCTCTACAGGAGACAGGAGCAGTGGTTGTTCCATCGGGTAATGGGTTGCTCCAATACAAGTTTTCTCACCCCACGACGTCGAGATCAGCATAGCTCGCAGCGCTTCAAGGGGCGGTCAGGTACATTCTTCGGCAGCAACCTAATCAAGGGGCCATCTTTTGCGACTCGAGGTCAGCTTTACAGACACTATGGTTCGTTTTGCAGCACGGGTTACACAAAATATCAGTATATGAGATAAGACACGACTACCACGAAGCGCTCGAGGAAGGCCCCGATATTGTATTTCAATGGTTGCCGAGTCATTGTGGAAAATTTCGCAATGACCGCGCGGATGAAGCTGCTCGATCGGCTTATGACCAAGACCTGTGTACGCTCATGCCACTCTTGAGAACGGACGCTGCAAGGCGACTACAATCACTTGCTCGCCGTATAACTCTCCTACCATGGAATAAGCCGGGTTTCTCCAACGCGCGCCTGTATTCGATTGACCCAAAGTTGCAACATTTGTTTGCCATGCGGGCTCCCACGTTGCGCTGAAACTTTACTGTGTCGCATGAGGTTGTGTGGCATTCACGAACGCGTATTCTCATCTCGTTGTAATTGCTAACAGAGTTAAGAAAACGTCAGAATTCAAGCAACCAAAGGAACAAGCAGGATTTAGAACTGGCTGCTCAACAGTCGACCACAATCATACTATCAATCAGATAATAGAGAAATGCTCAGAATATCGTCAACCACTTTACATAGCCTTCATAGATTACGAAAAGGCGTTTGATTCAGTAGAAATATCAGCAGTCATGCAGACACTGCGGAATCAGGGCGTCGATAAAGTATATATAAAGATCCTGGAATAAATCTACAGGGGATCAACTGCTACCATATTGCTTCATAAAGAAACCAACAGAATACCAATCAAGAAGGGTGTAAGGCAGGGAGATACAATCTCCGCCATCTTATTTACCACGTGCATACAGGAGGTTTTCAGAGGCCTAGATTGGGAACAGTTAGGGATAAGAGCTAATGAATAGTACCTTAGTAACCTGCACTTCGCCGATGAAATTCCATTGCTGAGTAACTCAGGAGACGAATCGCAACTCATGATTTCGGAGTCAGACAAGGAGAGCAGAAAGGTGGGTCTTAAGGTTAGTCTGCAGAAAACGAAAGTAATGTACAACAACCTCGGTAGAGAGCAGCACTTCAAGATAGGTAATAGTGTACTTCAAGTTGTAAAAGATGTCTACTTACGGCAGGTAATAACCGCGTAGCCGAACCATGAGATTGAAGTAACTAGAAGAATATGAATGGGGTGGAGCACATTTGGCAAACACTCTCAAATCATAATAGGTAGATTGCCACTATCCCACAAGAAGAAGGTATATAACAGCTGCATGTTGCCAGTACTTAGCTATACAGCAGAAACCTGAAGACTTACAAAGAGGGTTCAGCTTAAATTGAGGACGATGCAGCGAGCAATTGAAAGAAAAATCGTAGGTGTAACCTAAAGAGACAAGAAGAGAGCAGAGTGGATTAGGGAACAAACGGGGTTTAAGGATATCATAGTTGAAATCAAGAAGAGGTAATGGGCATGGGCCGGGATTGTAGCGCGTAGACAGGATAACCACTGGTCATTAAGGGTAACCAACTGGATTCCCAGAGAAGGCAAGCGGGTTAGGGGGAGACAGAATGTTAGGTGGGCAAATGAGATTAAGAAGTTTGCGGGTATAAATTGGCAGCGGCAAGCACAGGACTGGGTTAACTGGCGGAACATGGGAAAGGCCTTTGTCCTGCAGTGGACTTAGTCAGGCTGATGATGATGATGATGATTCTCGTCTCCTTGAAATGGTGAGCAGTTCGGCATGCAGCATTTGCGCCTGAGAGGAAACGCTTGAGCACATTCTGTGCCACTGCCGAGCATACCAGTCTGAATAACGTATTATGCAAGCCAAGCTCTGTCAGCTGGATTCACGGCCACTTAAAGAAACGAAGATCCTGGGACCTTGGCCAACGGTTTCGCATACGCGCAATGCCACGAAAGCCCTCTTGTACTTCATAAGGATCACCAGACTGCACGAGCGCTTGTGAAAGAACAGTGTGAGACCGTGCTGTATAGTCTCCAGCTGACTATTCATCCTTTTCCTTCTTACAACTCTTCTTATCTATCTCTTTGCTTTCTATTACTCTCCCTTTCCCCCTACCCAAGTGTAGGGTAGCCAATTAAGCCAAGCTTGGTTAACCTCCCTGCCTTTACTCTCTGTTTATCTCTCTCTCTCTTGACGTGGCAACGCACATGAACATTTAACAAAATAGGCGTAATCTTCTGTTTGTGGGAGTTACTATAACAAGTTAGTAACGGACTAACTACTCGAGTCAGCACTATTCACTTACCAACTAGGTAGTAATTTTCACTAACCTGCATTCTACTACCTTCCATTGTGTGGCTTCCCGAAATACAACCTGGAAAGACAACACCTCTCTAATAAACTAAACAGGTTAGATGACCAGCCGCTGTCAGAAGAAAGTATACTGCGCCATCTTCATGGCTCATCGTCACAGAAGAAAGCCGTGCAAGCGCTACTGGGCTTCTTACGAACTACTGGCCTGTCGGAACGCCTCTGAGTGGACTGATTTTGTGTGTGCGTGTGGGTCGGTGTTTTTCTCTTATTTATTTTTCAACTCTCCCTTTCTCTTTCAACTCCCTATTCCCCAACCCCAGTGTAGGGTAGCATACCGGATGCTAGCATCTGGTTAACCTCCCTGCCTTCCTTTTTTCTCGTTTCTCTCTCTCTCTCTCCATTACAAAGAGAGAGAGAAAGAGAGAAAACTTTATTTGCGCGTAACGCGGAGCATTCCAAATGGTCGGGCCCCTATTCCAGGGCTCCGTTGGCCCTAGCCATCATCTCTACCCGTTGGACCAGCCAACACTGATCAACAATGGCCGAGCTGGACAGCAATGCCTCCCATTATTCCTCTGTGTTGTTCATGTTGTGGTGTTCTTCGTTGTGATGAGTACACTCTCACGTGATGTGAAACAGAGTTGGTGTGACCCCACACCAAGGACATATATCTCTGTATGGTGTAGGGTAGAATACATGCAACCTGTGTAAGTTCGTGCATGTGTTTGTTTGGATTCTGTGTAATGCCACCGATTCCATTGCTGTGAGTGTCTTATGCGGTGCTGGATACAGTTTTCCATTGTCCCTGTAATACTGAAGAATCGTACCAAAGTTATGGTCTAGGGGCGTTGGATCCTCTATTGCAGTGCGCAAGGAAGCTCTGTGATTTGTGAAGCCTCGAGCCGCCTCATCCGCAAACTGGTTCCTGGTGACGCCCTCGTGCCCTGGCGCCAAATTAATGGCTTGGGTGTATTCAATTGGAAAGTCTTTATGAGCTTTGTTTAGAATTTGGAAGGCCTTCATACATATTCTGCCTTTATTGGGGCTTTGCGTTCCCAGCCCTGCTTGATTGCCTGCGCGATCGTTATCTCCTCCGCTTCTTTGATGGAGGCTTGGACTATGTAGGCACAACTTGTGACGCTTCCTTTTCGGTCTGTGACCACGGCCATCATGTACTCCGCATTTGCCTGATAAGGTGCAGCGTCAGTACATCTCGCCGTATTCAAATATTTTGTCTTTTTATCTTTGTAAGGGGCTTTTGCTTTACGTCTTCCAGCATGTAAAACTGGGTCCATGTTCTTCGGTAGGGGGCATATATTGTACCAGGCTCTGACTGAGCACGACAACTCCTTAGCTCTTCCATGTGCCTGTATTTGTTCACCGAAGCCGATCCTCTGAAGAAGTTTTCTGCCGATTGGCGTCCGTAGCAGGTGGTTAAACTGGGTGGTTACTTGCGCCTCAGCCAACTCATCAAATGTATTGTGAAGTCCGAGCGCTAATAGCTTCGCAGTTGAAGTGCTTTGTGGTAGTCGCAGAGCCGCTTTATCCATTACAAAGAGGCTATTGCTTTATGTGACAAATGAAGGGTTAGTATTGAGTTAGTGAATATACCGACCTTTATTTCTAAGAGTGAATAAGCAGTTTAACCTGAACACCTAGTCTTCTCCCTTGGTCCGCGTGACGACCCCGTGAGATCTGGTGGAGGTGCTTTCAGGCCTAAGTACCGAACACTCCCCCCAGCCGTGAGCCAAGCCCACACCGTGGAGAAGATGGTGACGCCAATCTCAATCAGCGAGGTAGCCGCAGGCAGCAGGGGCGTAGCCAGGGGGTGGCCCCACCAAACACAAGCCCCCCCCCCCCCCCAAATTGTTTTCGCCGTGGCATAGAGATCGATAAATGGTCATCTTAATGGGGTACCTCTCCCGAAATCAAGATGGTTCCCCCCTCCTCAAAAAAAATTCTAGATATGCGCCTGGCAGGCAGCGAGTGCTACATCTAGAGTACGGGGCTCTACCGGATAGCACTCGCAAGCCCAAGGCCACTACCACTACTGCGGCAACCATTACAACTCTCCGCTGCTGTTGACAACGACACCGCAACAAAATCGAAAGCAACCATTGCAAGACGAAAGGGGCCTTGACCTCCAAACTCAACAGCTCAGAAAAGACCTCACGACGCAACGAGGAAGGCGTGAAAGCATCATGACGTAGCCGTGACCTGACGCTTTGACGCAACCGCAACGCACGACGACGAATCAGCGACCTCGACGTAATATTCGCAAGAAACCACGTCACTGCTCTTGTCGACACTGGATCCGACTAGTCCGTCGTCAGTGGCCCTTTCGGGACGAAGTTGAAAAAGTGAAGGCTGCATGGCAAGACACCGAAATTCAGACCGCCAGAGGTCACTTAATAACGCTGACTGGAGTCTGCCCAGCAAGACTCACCATCAATAACCACAATTATACTGCGAGTCTTCTAGTCTTACAACAACGCTCTAGGGATGCGATACTCTGCATGTACTTCCTAAGTCAACATGGCGCTATCATCGACCTGAGATTGGAGTCAATAGCGCTAACCTGAGAAAACATGCTGCCTACTCTCACAACGCCAAGGAATCACACATTGAATGGGCTGTAAGACGATGTCACTATTGCGCCTTGCTCAAGCGCCATTGTTTCCATCGGCACCGAAACACCCACAGACATTGAAGGAGTCATTGAGGGTGACAAGCACTTGCTGCTTAGCCGCCAGATTGGCGTTGCAAGAGAGATCGTGGAGCTGAATAATAGGAAAGCGAAGGTAATGGTTCAGCCATTACTACAGGCACCTCAACAATGGTGCGGTCACCTACATCGACGACAATATGGAAGCCACTAATGCTTTCACTCTCGCTTATTCTGCAGAACGTACTCCTAGAAACCAAGCTTCTCAGCCAGCTTTCGACATCAATCGAAGCCTTCCGAAGCATAAGCAAAAACAACTCAAGATTCCAGCTTTTGCAATACAAGGACTGCTTTCATCTTCGTCGAAAATTCGGCAGACCCCAACCGCGAAACACCGCTTAAGAGGATAGTGCCAGACCGCTACTGCAGAGCACGTACACAGTTTCGACGCGACAACGTGAGGCCATAAAAAGACAATCGATGAAATCCTACGTGACATCAACCAGCTGCGTAAGATTCCGTGACCATTACCCGTGATCTTCGTAAAGAAAAACGACAGAACCCTACGGTTCTGTGTCAAATATTGCCATCTGAACAAAATATAAAAAGAATGGTTATCCTCTATTACAAATAGACGACGTCTTAGATCGACTACACAACACGAAGTATTTTTCGTCGATGGATCTGAAGACTGGCTATTGGAAAATGGAAGTCGACGAAAGAGACCGAGAGAAAACAGCATTTATAACACTAGACGGCCTCTTCAAATTTAAGGTCAGACCCTCCGGCTTTCGCTCGGTACCTGCGACTTTTCAACGCATGATGGATACAGTGCTGGCAGGATTGAAGTGGCAGACTTGTCTGGTGTACTTGGAGGAGGTCGTCGTGTTTTCCTGGAATTAGAACGAACACCTCCAGTACCTCGAAGCTTTACTGCAAGCATTGAATGCCTTCGGACTCACCTTCAAGCTAGAAAAGCGCCGCTTCGCATATGAGGAGCTCTTGTTCCTGAGCCACGTTTCAGCAGGTCCAGAGTTCTACCAGACCCGTGGAAAACAGCTTCTATCACCGCCTTCCGACAAGAAGGCCGTTCATCAATTTCTTGGCCGGTGCCCCTATTACATGTGGTTCGTCAAAAACTTCGCCCGCATTTCTGGACCACTCAGTAGCCTTACAATAACCAGCGTCGAGTTCAAGTAGTAAACGCCGCAAGAAAAAAGCATATCAAGAACTGAAACGATGCCTGCAGAGGCCTGCAGATGCCTGTAGACGCCACCAAGTCTTTCACACGTTAACGAATACGCCGACACATAAATTCACACCGACGCAAGCAGCGTGAGGCTCGAAGCCGTCCTAGTACCGAAGATTGGTTGACTCTAAAGGGTCATCAGTTATGCGAGCCGGTCGCTATCTAAGACAAAAACCAACTACTCCACAACAAAAAAAAACTGTCTTGCCATAACCTGCGCTCAATGAAAGCTTCGCCTCTACCTCTGCATCAGATATCTCAAAGTTGCAAGTGATCACCACAAATTTAAATGGCTAGCTAACATGAGAGACCCTTCGGGTTGCCCCGCGCGGTGGAGCCTCAGACTTCAAGGATTCAAAGTGACCATTTTTTACAAATCTGAAAGAAAACACACTACCGCCGACTGCCTGTCTCGTTCCCCCGTCGAATCACCACCACCTGATGACCTGGATGACAATGGCTTCCCGGGAACGATAACTGTAGACGACTTCACCCAGTGGCAGCGAGCTGACCCGGAACTCAGGAGCCTTGTGGAATACCTCGAGAGTAACAGCACGACTGTTCCGAAGGTTTTCAAAAGAGGACTGAAGTAGAAGAAGAACTCCTCGCAACTTGGGGCTATACATCTTCTCGTGGTTCCTTCAGCACTAAGACCGGAGGTACTTGAGGCTGTACTCGATGAACCGACAGCTGGACACCTTGGTGTTTCTCTTGCGCTCGCAAGAATACAGGAAAAGTACTACTGACCACTACTTGTCGCTGACGTCACTCGTTACGTCAGGGCCTGCCGAGATTGTTAGCGATGAAAGACACCATCAACAAGGCCAGCCGGACGTCTCCAGCCCGTTGAGCCACCTCGCCGGCTGTTCCAGGAAATCGGCTTGAACTTACTGGGGCCGTTCTAGACGTCCGATCCTGGGAACAAATGGATCGTCGAACCTCACGCGCTACGCCGAGACAAGGACCCTGCCCAAAGGCAGTGCCGCTGAAGTAGCAAAGTGCTTCGTCGAGAAAATCGTCCTGCGTCACGGAGCTCCAGAGGGCTGATTCCAGACAGAGGTACGGTCTTTACAGGGGACTTAACTAAGGTGATTCTCAGGAACAACCAGACAAGTCACCGCTGGACCACCGCTTACATGCCACAGACCAGTTGCCTCACCGAGCGTCTTAATAAGGCCATTATCAATATGCTGGCGATGTATGAGGACGTCGAACACAAAATGTAGGATGCAAATATTCCATGCGGGACCTTCGCTTACAACACTGCCATGCAAGAAGCGACGCAAATAACGTCGTACAGGTTGGTCTAAGGAACGACCCCAGCAACGACTCTCGACTCCGTGTTATCCAAGGTCTCCTACGAAGAAATCCTCGCTGTGATCGATTACTATCAGCACGCCGAAGAAGCCCGATCTCGCCCGCCTTCGCATGAAGTACGAACAGACGATCGACAGCCGCCGTTACAATCTTCGATGATGCTTCGTGGAATACCAGCCCGGTATTCCACGAATACACCGACGTAGACCCAGTGAAGAACTTTTGCGACGGTACTTCGGACCATACAGTGTAGTTCGACGTCTAGGCCTACACGATTTCGAGGTTGTCCGCGACGGCATCACCAACTCTCAACGCCACCGATTGCGACTTGAAGTCCATGTCGTGCGCCTCAAAACATTTCATGCACGTTAAAAGAGTGTGTTTTGTTGTTGCTGCTGCTGGTGTGTTGTAAATTATTGCTTGTACTTTCTTGCATTATTATTGTATTTTATCTTCTGGTAATGTATCGGGACGATGCTTTATTTAGAAGGGAGCAACGCCTAGCTCCTTGCTCGAGCTTGCCTATAGCCGCGTTACACATATATATGCGCTACCTTGTACAACCATGCTGATTATGTAAAGAACCATTGAGATAATCGTAGAACCTTCAGATTTCACCACACCCACAACAGGAACATTACAGATTCTTCTGGTACGTGCGTCACCGATAGCGATAGCGATAACGCTGGAATATTCGACGGCACATGTATAAATGCAGACGAGCGTAATCGCTTGTCAGTTGATCAATGGCCTACGCTCTGTTTATTGCTATCGTAGCCAGTGTGTTGCTGTAGTCTGACTTTCCTTTTACGTGGCCACAAGTTCGGCTCAATAAACAGTTTAACCTGACCACCAAGTCTGTTCCCTTCGTCCGCGCCTCTATCCCGTGACAATATACAAGTTCAGACTTGTGGAGCTTGTTTAAGAGTCCTATTGCTGTATATTCTGTCTCGTTATGCTGAGAATGTGCCGGTGGGTTTGTGCGTCGACGTGGTCCCGGGCGCCACGACGTCGTGACTCGCCCCCTTCCGCTTTTTGTAACTGACCACTCTCCGCCAAACTGGACATGTCCATGACGTGCACACTAGGAGAATCGCATCCCGTATCATAGATTCCTACAGATTAGGTTTGTTCAAGCGCTGATAGAACCTCTGAATGTAATAACAATCATATTGGCTCAACAAGTATACTAAATTCTGGACTTCACATAAAATTTGGCAATATTCTACCTTCGAATACAAAACAAAGGTATCTTTGATATTTTAATGTCCAGTTCCAATATTACTTGGCTCACTTGTCCATAAACAACATCGGCGGATGCATCACTACCGAATGAAAAGGCTGGAGTAAGCATCCTCTGTCTTTCTCTCTACCGATATTTTCGGGCATGACTACCAGATTATACGCCTGAGTTTATTGCTGAATTATTTGCTATATTTTTTGTACTTCGTAAACTTCTTTCAGTCCAATCATTCGCAGTCATAATTACTGATTGTCTTTCAGTATGAGCTGCACTCTCTGCAGCAACAAATTTAACACTCATGAGTATGTTTAGTAACTTAATACCCATAATCTTGACAGAAATTCAGCTGGTACAGGTACCTGGTGACTGTGAGAATAAACTCAATGAGATAGTGTACTCATTAGCCACTCAATCTTTGAGCGGGCCCCTCTTCCCAATTTGACGTGATAGGTCTTACGAGACAGCACAATGATTTACGATTGCTTGTTTGCACAAAGAAATAGGCAAAATAACATTGGATGAAGTAAGAAACCTCGTACATCTAAGGTTTCACTGTAATAAACAGCGGTGTGTATTTCGGAAGTTAGAGAACATACATTCACCAAATTACGGTGCGGAATTCCGCATCTTAATTATTATTTACATAAAGCTGGGCTCACAGTGACTCCGTTAGGTCACTTTTGAAAGAAATACAAAAAATAAACACCTTATTTTTATTGTGTTGCCGATATTCTTATAAATAGAAAAGATACCTTGCCGATCCACTAAAAACCCTAGAGCTAGATATAAATGTTGCAGTAATTTTTACCTTTCGAGGGATTGCAATAGGTTATAGTCACAAGGATCTTTGTTTTGCTGTGTTTGCGTACTTATTGTGAAGAAAAACATTACCTTGCTATTATGTTCTTATTTATTCTTATTTTAGGGGCCTAACCCATCTGATTGTCTGACCGTTTGCGCGTGCAGTATTTCTATACATTATTGATGATTTGGGTTTTTAAACCCTATTTCATTGGATGTTTTTAGATTCATAGCCTACTAAGTTGAAGTGTCTGCCACCCGGTTCTCGGCCGATCACCCATTGTTGGCGAGTGCCATAAGTGAGCGAGGATCATCATCATCATCATTGTCGTCGTCATCATCATTACAAGGTGGGAGCATAGCTGCGTTTCATAGACGAGGACAAAGAAGAAAGAACGCAATGGAGGCTCACACTGTGCCACATCGGAAAACATCGACCTTGCCGGCTCCTGCAGGCGTGTATCCTCTCGCTATAAGAGGGCCACTTGTCAGCATACCGCCGGCCACCACCGCGAGGTACCCACCACCGGGAATTCAGGTACGAGGTGTCGTCCACGCGGGGACCAACGTCAAGCCGGCGGCCGAAGCGGTGGCCTCGAAGACCGTTTGGAAGAGGGCGGCCATAGCAGTTCACGACAACACCACGACCACGGTCGCTGCTGATGCCAAGCGTGATGGCAGAGGTGTTGGCCCAGCCGCAAACGGCGACAACCGGCTGATCCAGCCTCTGCGCGACAATCATCGCGGCTGGGCCTCCTGCGTGCTCTTCCTGGCGGCCGCGTCGGTGTTGGTGCTTATCACAACAGCTTACTACCTGGCTCGCGGCCACTTACCCGGACACCAAAGGCAACCGGAGCTCCTTGAAATGACCCAGTCGTCGACACCGTGGAATTATGCGACTGGCAACAACGAGATCTCGATGCTCAATAAATTGGTGGTGACTGCGAATGTGACGGAGACGCTTGATGAGTCCGGTGGTGTACCGCCTCCCGAGTCGTCGTCTGCCGCTTCGGAAAACGCGTCTAAGTTCCTGGAAGTGATCGACGATGTCCCTCCAGGAGTGTCGTCATCCGCTGCTACGGAGGAGGAGCTGAAGGAGCACCACAATGTGTCGTCGATGCTGATCGTCGCAAACTCGTCGACACAGCAGAGCGGAGGCGAAGACGACGATAATGCGGAACAAGAGACCGACTACTCTGGTGCTCTTGTTCAACGGAACTGTTCGCAGAGGGCGCAGACTGACTGCTAGGTGGTTGCCACCGGCCATTGAATAAAATATAAAGTGTAAATAGCAATTTTTACAAGTACTTCTAGCAATATCACTTAACACTATAAGAAGATCCCTCTTTGGCAATATTGTCTCTTGTCATAATTATTTCATCTAACAAAGAAACACAAACCCTTAAATGTATGCCTTCCTTCATTGATAGCAAAGGCCTAATTCTCGGAGACTCTATGTCTTGAGGTGGTATATGAGGGATTGTTGGTCAGGTGCAATCTCGTAATAAGATCCCGTACTACGTGACGCCAAACAGGCAAAAGTGGGCCTACACTCGCCGTAACGGCAATAGGTAGCACCGCCTGGCGCTCTCACATTAAAAACGCGCACACATACCTCGTAAAGTCAGCGGCGGGATGGCTGCCACCATTTCTCAGTAGGAGAGAATAAAAAGCGTTGTTCGAATGTCAAGGTTTCAGATCTTATACCTGGGACAACTCATCTTTTCGACCACACTTCTTTATTCATAATTAGGTTGCAATTACTTCTAGTGACGTACCGTTCAATTTTCCTTGGATTATTGCCAGTTATTTTTCAATAATATTGCGTCTAACAAAGAAAAACGAGCCTTTACGTTTACACTTGATATCTAGCATAAAACAAGAAATTTGCGTTTGCAGCCTGAGTAGTAGGTCAAACAGCCCCACTGTGTTGCCATCACTATCTGCGCCTCAGCGCGTCGATAACGCAGGTTCCTCTAAACTTGGGTGCAACAAATGGAAATCTCTACATTCAACTCTACCATGGCAGGATGCCAACCTTGTAATTTCCATAAGCATACTGCTTAGCACCTAATAATTAATATTGTGACCACCCCACCGAAAAGTTACGCACTAATTTATCGCTGCGGCTTTCTGATTTTACTCCATTAATTTGATTGACATGGCTATAATTGTACGCACGAGATCTTTTGTTAACCGCTGTCGCTTCGCAGCTGTTGTCAGGATAATCTTTGCCTTGTTTATATATAGTGCACCTTTTTTGAGTGGTGGAACTGACCCTACTTCTATGACAAATGCCTCTTTATGGTCATAACTTTCTGATATGTTGCACAGGCGCATGAATAGATGAATAAACTTTATTTATGTTCAGAAGTTTTTCTAAACACAGAAGTTTCTTTCAGAAGTTTTTAAAGTGCGGCAGCTGATAATGCCTGTCCCGTCTCACCCTCCGTCGATGATGGTGGTGCCTCAGGTGACAGCTCGAAGTTCTTAGACCCCAGCGGCTTAATATTCTGCTAGCCGGATGGCCTGGAGTTGGTTGACCAACTTTACGCTAGTCATTGTCACCCGTCAGCAGAAGTGAGGCCAATGGCGGCGATCCGCAACAGTGACCACAGCTGTGGCGGCGGCCAGCCCAAATTGTCACGCTATGACAAAAGAACCGATTGCATTTGAAGTTCGTTTTTGTCTAACGACAAAGTGAGTGGTGGCTGCGACATTAATGGTCACGGTAAATTCCTAAACCAACTGCCGCACCTTAGCTTTTTCTTGGTACTGTACGCATTACACTTGTCCGTCGGTTAGGGTAACACGGATCACCGGAATGGGGTATGTGTTTTGTAATAACCTATGGTCTGTCTCTTGTTTAATTTGTCGTGTAATGATGAACGTTCACATACATTTAGTCTGTAACATGGTTTTATGTCCATTAATGTCGTCAGGTGATCTCCCCACGACCATTCCGGTTTCTGTTCCATTGTAACCGATGTGGCTATCACCCCGCTCCCGGGTGTGGAGGCGGTCACCGAAACAGCTTGGGTGTTATTTACAAGATAAATGTTTTACTGTTGGATTGGACTGGATAAACATTTATTGGGTCCTCCAAAACACAGATCACTGTGTTGCGGGCCACTCCCGAGTGGGGACTGAGATGCGAAGCTCCTCATCCGCCTCGTGGGCTTGGTGGACAATCCAGAGCTGATCTGCCAAGGACTTGCTGCGGATTGCCGCCTCCCATCTGGCAGAGGTGATGTTCGCTAATGAGCGAATCGGGTACACTGCCAGAGCATATGTTCTAAGGAAGCTATTTCCCCACAATGTGGAAAAAGAATACTTGGGTATAGGTGAGGGTACATGACGTGTAACATTTTCAAAGTAGGGTACATCCGCGTTTGCAAAAGCCTTAATTTAAGTGCTTGGGGCCGAGTTACATTTTTGTGAGCTGGAGGGAAAATCCTCCTAGACAGATCGAAATACTTAGTGAGCTCGTTATATGTTGTAAGAATTTCCCAGTTATCCCCTTCACCGGTAGAACGCATGCCCGGGAGGCGCGGTTAGAGAGGTCTCGTGCCGCCTCGCGTGCTGCTTCATTGAGATTGAGAGGGGAGTCGTTGAGGTCTCCAAGGTGAGCTGGGAACCAACTCAGATCGTTATGGCCTTTCCATGTAGTATTCTCAGCGTTTGTTCTGAGACCGTCCCCTTTGCGAAGGCCCGTAGTGCTGCCATGGAATCACTGCAGACAACTTCCATGTATCTATCTTGAGCGTAAAGGAAATGACCACCTGTTCCACAAGGATTTGGTCTTTCGTCCTGACTGTCGCTGAGTTAACGACACGGCCAGCCCCATCGACCACCACTGCCACAAAAGCTTTCCCATTGGTGCAGGAAGCCGCGTTAACATATTCGACCCCTCGTTCTCCGTTTGAGACTTAAAGAAGTATATTCCTGGCCCTCGTTACTCTTTTTTCGATGTTGTGTTCTGAGTGCATATTTTGTGGTATAGGAGATAGCGTGACATTCTCCCTGATGTGGTCAAGGATATCATTGTACTTGCGTCTAATCGTCATTGGGTGTTGACCCAGCTCCTGCAGGATCATTCTCCTTGACCTTGTTGTAGATAACCTTGCAAACTGTGCTCTCTCCTGGGCTTCTGCTATTTTTGCGAGCGTGTTGTAAATGCCAAGCTCAAGTACACGCTCGGTGTTTGTATGTATGGGTAGGCCCAGGACCTTCCTGATAACTTTCCTGAGGAGCACATTCAGTTTCTTGGACTCTGCTCTCGACCAGTTGTGCATTCCTGCGTCGTACGTGAAGTGGCTTAGAACGAACGCATGCATCAACCAGATGAGGTTTTCTTCCTTGTTCTCATTTTTGTTTGTTGGCCACTCTGTGTATGAGGTGCACCGCACTGTCTGTTTTTCAAGTTAACTTGGCTATAGATTTGCTGTTAGCACTGGTAGACTCTATCAACATGCCCATGACTTTGATAGAGTCGACCCTCTGGATGGCATCCCTTTGAACGTAGTCACATAAGGCCTTCCCCAGACCAAGCTTGGAAATTGCTTCGAGTATGAATGAGTGGTAGATGTTGTCAAACGCTTTTTTCTAGATCTAGGCACAAAATGGCTCTCACGTCTCTGGTTTAGTTGTCGATGACCTGGTGTTTGATAAGATTCATTGCGCCCTGTTTTGAATCCAACCGTATTGTTACGTGGTTTTGTTACTGTTATTTCCATGTAACAATATTTTGCGTATAGATGTCGTTGTCCTTCTAGTACTTGTTTATCCTGTGCAGTATGGCATGTTCTGCAACCTTGCCGATACATGATGTCAAGGATATAGGCCTCATGTTTTCCAAATTAGGGGACATTCCTGGTTTAAGAATAACGATCATGTTGGCCAAATTCCGCTGCTCTGGCACTCTGCCTTCTCTCCATGCTGCATTCATGATATCCTTCAGGGTCTCAATTGAATCGTCATCGAGGTTATGAAGGGCCTTGTTTGATATACCAACCTGCCGGGCCAGGGGCCGACCTGCTATTGAGATCATGCGAGGCTCTTCGAATCTCCTGGCAGTTAAAATTGCATTAAAGACTTAGATTGAGCGTACCCTGGTGCTGTCTACTTCGTGGTGCCAATCCTCTTTTGATTGGGAGGTACTTATGCACGAGCCGCTGCACGACTTGCTGTTCTGTAGAGAGCCCTATCGCTTTATGCGAAATTCGAGCGACAAGATGCTTTTGATTTGTTTTGGTGGTGTTTTAGTTGAGGAGTTGTTTTAACATATTGTTGAACCAGTACAACCAGTAAAACAGTTGAAACCAGTAAAACACCGAGGGATTGTGGGATGCGCCGTCTGTAGCCGGCTTCCGGTTCGAGAAGAGTAGACGACAGGGAACCGCTCCGCCACAAGCCTCAGATTACTTGCTTGCTTGTTCCTTTCTTTTGTGGCCCTCACCCACTAAGGGGGATTGGCCAAGAAGCCGGTGGTTAATGCAAGTCCATACCTATATATTTTCTAGATTAGGGGAATATGATTACTGTGTTTTGACTGTGAAATAATTTGGCGTAATGTCAAAAAAAAGAAAAAAAAGGGAGGGGGGTGATTATTCGGGATTCACGCGCGCGGTCGCCCGTTATCTTCCTCTAGATAAACCATGCTCGATTGTTGAGCCGATGGGTGCTCAACGGTTGGGTACCGAACGTTGGAGCCAGAGTGTGAGAAGACTATTTTATCAAAGGTACGTGTGTATTCCGCACCAATGAAAAGCATACGCATGGATTTGCTGCGAATATTACATCAAGAAATAAATTGTCGCGCAGGCGCGTCTACAAAAAATATTATGAAAACGTGCGGGCATATTATACCTACCATATGAGATACCATTGCGCACAAAAGATAAAAACGCGAAATCTTCACTCAAAAGTCAGTTTGCACGAAGCGCGGCACAAGTCCATTTTCGTTTATTTTCGTCAAACTGTGTAGGACGGCACACAATTGATTGATATGTGGGGTTTAACGTCCCAAAACCACTATATGATTATGAGAGACGCCGTAGTGGAGGGCTCCGGAAATTTAGACCACCTGGGGTTCTTTAACGTGCACCCAAATCTGAGCACACGGGCCTACAACATTTCCGCCTCCATCGGAAATGCAGCCGCCACAGCCGGGATTCGAACCCGCGCCCTGCGGGTCAGCAGCCGAGTACCTTAGCCACTAGACCACCGCGGCGGGGCGAGGACGCACACAAAGGAAGACGTGCGTTAAAGAGGAAGCGCGGGGTTTCGACTATTCGGCGCCGTCTATGTCTGACTGTACTGCTTATGCGCCGCAATAACGCACAGCTTGACAAAGATCAGCGTTCAAACCTGGCTTTGACTGAAAAACGCATCTTATAGTGCGCTTAAGGTTATTAAAAAAGGTATCTCAACGCGCTCAATAAGTGCAGCGCTTTATGCCGATCGACCGACAAGGCGGTCGAAGCGGCGATACCGAAACGAACTCCTAGCACACTGCTACAGTCATCCCCATCGCCTGAGATCTTTAAAATTAAGATCTTTTATCTGTAGTAACGTATCATATATATATATATATATATATATATATATATATATATATATATGAAAAATGTTTTTTGGATCGACTGATCTGCCAGCCTAACTGACAGTATAGCCCCGAGCAGTATAAAAACATTGCAGGTCATTTTAGTGCAATAGAAAAGTTTCCTTACCGTTCATGGCTTTCGTAGCCTGTCATCATCGCAATCAAGGTTAAAAAATACAAAAACCAACTCCTAAAGCACTGATATCACAATATATATATATATATATATATATATATATATATATATATATATATATATATATATATATATATAT
This sequence comes from Rhipicephalus microplus, assembly GCF_043290135.1. Lineage (NCBI taxonomy): Eukaryota > Metazoa > Arthropoda > Arachnida > Ixodida > Ixodidae > Rhipicephalus > Rhipicephalus microplus. The sequence continues at coordinate 151,967,245 of NC_134700.1, read as the reverse complement.
ATATATATTTGTATATATATATATATACATATATATATATATATGTATATATGTATACATATACATATATATATATATATATATATATATATATATATATATATATATATATAGATATATATAAACGAAGACGCAAGAAAGAACATTAATTCAGAAAAAGGCTCGGGTGCGTGGAATCGAACGTAGTAAGTGCGAAGCTTTAGTCCCTAAGCCACGAATGAGCACCTCCTTGAAGGTTTAGATCGCAAGCAATTTACATCTACTCCTTACCAGTAGTGACGGGCATCTCGGGGGGAATTATCGTGTTTTCAGCATCACCAACAAGACGGCGCAATGACCACGCGTCGCCACATCGTCACGACACGGCGGCACGTGCTCTCACCTCCCACGCGTACTTTGTCCCGCGGAAAGTGCGCAGGGTGGACGCTCACGTGTGCGCTTGTTTGTGTCGTAGTGGGGGCATTCGTACGCATTTGCTAGTCTTGGGATTTCACCGGAACAATTTTGTTGCAGTTACCGGGCGCACAAGGTTAACTGCCATCGTTTCACAGTCTGCGTTTGCGAAAAGGGCGGGCTGCTGAGACACAGTGAAGTGGCAACTGACACGCTTATTGGCGTTGATGAGTGCCTGTGAGCGCGTTTCGTTCATCATTTGTGTATGAGAAACGCGGGGCACGCTTTGATCGGCTCGCCATTCTGCGTGTGGCTTCCCAATTTGTTAGTATCACATTCATTGCTTCGCCTTAGCGGCAAAGCTGTGACAGATTCTAGACCATACATTTGGACATCAAAAGACCATAAAACCGACATTTAAAGCTTTCACCTTTAGGAAACCTTCATGTATCAAGAGATGTGCGTCTACTAATATAGGTTATCACAACTTGTTGCCTCTCCACGAGATTGCGTAAAGCAACATTTAAAGTCAGGCCTGTTGACGTTCAGGTGGAGTACACGTTTCGGATGTTGCGCACAGTAAATTAATGCTGTAGGACGCGGCCGTAAACGTAGCGTACGCAGCGCGAAGCACGTTGCGAACGTACGGCCTTGCGTATACTAAAGCACTTAATGACGAATTACCGGGAGGAGTACTGCTCAAAATAATAGCAGGAAAACCTTTGCGACCTTTGCGCAGCATCGATTTTTATAACTATCGATATGCGTAGAAGAAGCGTTGCCAGAAATATTTGATTCGAACGAGGAGCGGGGATTCAATCTCTGTATATGCATTGATGGCGATTTCTGCGGTATCATGACACAAAGTCACGAGGGAAGCGCGCACTCAGACTAGTGTGAATGTTTGATTGATTGTTCTTGGGGCGACAAAGTGGGAGCAGGCGAAAACTTGAGGTGGGGGGAGGGAGGGGTCTCCAGTCCTTTCCGTGTGTACAGCTGAAGACGTCCCTGCGATTTGTTGGGCGGCTTGGCTGAATGCGAACCACTACTGACATATAAGGCGCTGAACAACGGGGTTTTATACAGCTACAACTAGCCTGAAGTTCCAGGTCTTAATAGTAATCACAACCACGAGAAGTTTCAAGGCGCCATAGACATGAACAGGACACGGACAACGTTTACAAATTGTATGCTCAATCGATGATTGACCGAGATTGGACCTTTACGCTGGTCGGTGACAATCAAATGGCTCACTTACGCAGCCCACCCTTAGCATTTGTGAATAGCATCTGTTACTATAGACGAGAAAAAAAAGGGGGGATCTTTAATCTTCGCCTCTAAAAGATAAATGCGATAGCAATACTCTGTCCCTTGTGCGTCTACTCCGAACACGTGAAATCATTTGACACTTGCTAAGCACCCACTACGTGGCCTTAAGAGAATATGTGCGCCGTAACGTGTGTGCCTTGAGTAGAGAGTGAGCAACCTTAAACCATGAAGTCATTAGGATAATCGCATGTTCTGACGCCCGATGGCAATGTGTGGCAGCTTGGGCTAGTTGGTATGGCATGACGGTATGGTATGACATGTCCTTCGTGTCCTTCTTGTCTCTGTGTCGTCGTATCATCGTCCGATGGCAATGTTTCCTTGCACCACACATTATTTCGGCGATATTGCATGTATTGTAAAACATGCATACAGGGCGCGTATGCTTGTAAAGCATGAAAATTACTGGAACTGCATTTCCCAGCAGAGAAGGCTCTTTTCGCTGTATTTTCCAGCAGACGCGTGGCTGTGTGATAGAACACCCTCTTACTATGCAGACGACCTGGGTCTGATCCCCACTCAGATATTTGCATCGTTTTCGACCTTTCGGTCGTGCACAGGATGATGTTTTACTCATAACCAATGACGCTGACAGCGTAATTTCTGGGAACTGAGCTTTTCAAAGCTATCGCATAATTATAAACAGTACCCACACAGGGACGATTTCACCCGCATTTAATAGTACTTCGTGAAAGAGAAAAAGAGAGTGGAGGACGGAGAACCATTGTTGACCGCTGTTAGCGCGGACCGTCGTCGCCAAGGCGAATGTTTACCAGTTTTACCAATGCGTAGGTGGTGGTGCAAGCGGTGGTTCATCCGCGTTCGTCCGCATCATCCTAGTGCGTGCCGTTGCTGCGGCGAGGCATCCCTGCTCCACGGCGCAGGCGGGATCCCCGGATTCCGTAGGCGGCCAGTGCCAGCGTGGCCCCGATCACGAGGCTGAAGACGAAGACCATCAGTGGACGCCAGCAGCTTGGAGAACGGGCGAGCGCCATTATCTCCTGGCGAATTCGCTGTCTGTCGTTGTTGGTCCTGCCGTGGCCGGACGAAGCAGGCGCTCGGCCGGGCGTCGCGTACTCTACCGACGGGAGAAGAGGCCCCGGACCCTGCGAGAAAGAGAACTCACTCTGAATGTATAACAACGACACGTTTCGTTTCGCGTTATTATTACGTCGCATTGGTTAGCCTTCTTGCACTGCTCAAAACCAAGGAGAGCACAGTATCCCTCGCTTGTTCACGCACAGGCGCACCACTTAATATGGCTCAGTATGCATACTTTCAAGGTAATAAATTAATAGGTTTAGTTGCATTCACCAAATGCGAGAAGTGACTGTCGACACCAACGACCTAAAACGTTACGTCATCGCAGTTGCCGTCATGATGACGTCCTCTCTGAAGACACAGACCTCAAACTTTTTGACGCCACTTAAACCGTAGAGGTTGCTAAAACTAAGCAGAGAGTGACTGAGGTGCTGCGATCATTCAGCCAGCATGGTAAACTTGCCTAGTCTTTATGCTTGTGGGTTTGGAGTGCACTTGTTGGCCTTGTTTATTGCAGTGTTTTGGTTTTGTTTCAACCCAAACAACGGACCCGTGTAAACTTCGTGTCTCGATTTGAATTGGTGAGCCTAAAAGATTAAGTTGGTGAATCGCAACTGCTAAACATTTGCTGAACTTCGTATCGTGACAAAGTGACTCCAGGCCACGCGAAGCCACGCGGAGTTGAAAGAATGAAGGCTATAGTGTTACGCCTGCGAGTCGACAGCGAACGTCCGTGCCTCTGAAAAAGGCAATCTGTGTCAAGGCCAGCCCGCGAGTCCGCCTGACGCAATCAACTCAACGGCGTCAACAAGCGACGGCGCCTTTCTGGCGTGCACGTGCAGTGAGTCACCTCAGCAAGCGAGCCCGTCGAGTAAACAACCGGCGTTTACCTGTCTGGCGGCTGACGCAATGCCTAGCGACGTCACTCGTCCTTGGGAGCAGCCACCTGCAGCGCAGCCTCTCTAGATTCGATGAGAAAGAATGAAGCGGCCCAGCGGCGAACCCAATGAAGGAGTCAGAGCTCACGACCAGCGGCGCTTCTGGTTGGACATTTGGGTTGGACCCGGTGCTTATAAAAGAAGCCGTGCGGCGCGTCGCGAGGAGACTCTTTGACAGCGGACCCATTTGAGAGCAGACCTATGTGTTCGAGAGGAGAGCCCGGCTCTTCGAGTCTCTGTCGGCCACAGTGCCGAATTTGTAACGCCTCTGTATATATGCTGTACATAAACCTTGTTTAACTCACCGTCGTCTCGTCCGCTCGTCTACCAGCTCTGCGCAGAAGCAGTCGCGAGCCGAGAATCCTACGCTACCAAACGGCTGGTGACCTTCCCGGCGGAGTTCGAAGCAGTGGCGCCTTCGGGACCGTGTTGGTGTCGCCGTCTTTCGCAACAGGGTTGGCAGCTGCGGGATCGGCCGGCGTCAGCGACATCAATGCGGTGAGTGCCTGATGTTTTCCCCTCAGTTCACCAGACTACTCTAGCTCAGGTTGAGTAGTTTAGAGAAGGACTGTGTGAAGCATTGAAGTGAGCTTTGATTTTTTTAAGCCAAGTCGAAGCGCTTTGAAACCAAAGTTAATGCGGAGGGTGTAAACACGGGAGTGTTAAAATTTGCTTGCGTGTCTTGCTAGTAGGCTTATAGTGGGTACGGCAAGTAGAGTCTTAACAGGGGCAAACAGCAAGAGGCTAGTGTGAACGATGGAGAACCTTAAAGTAAAGGAACTCATCGAAATTTGTGAGGAACTCGGCGTTACTTTGGGCCGTGCGAAACAAAAGCAAGCGATCCTTGAGATCATGAAGGATGAGGGAGTGTCGGCTGAGGAAGTCGATGAGGCCTGGGTGGATATCAAAGCATGCCGCGAGGAGGCTGAAAGGCGAGAAGATCGCGAACGTGAAGAAGCTGAAAGACGAGAAGCTCGTGAACGTGAAGAAGCTGAAAGGCGAGAAGTTCGTGAAGCAGCTGAAAGGCGAGAAGCTCGCGAACGTGAAGAAGCTGAAAGGCGAGAACGCCGCGAGGAAGCCGAGAGACAGGAGCGCCTCGAGTTGAAACGAATAGAATTGGCAATACTACAGTGTTCGGAGGCGCCTAGCGTAGCTTCTCCAACAGTTCAGGTCAGCGGTTATAGAATTCGGGACCAACTGCCACCGTTCGTAGTAGGCGAGGACATGGCGAAGTATCTCGTCAAGTTTTAACACGTCTGTGAGCGAAACGCTTTGGAGCGGTCTCTTTGGGTGCAGAACCTGTTAGCTCTTCTTCCCGGCAAAGTGTCCGGCGTGATAACTTGCTTGTCGAGGGAAGCGTTTGAGAGCTATGACGAGGTTAAGGAAGTCCTCTTGAGACGTTATAAGTTGTCACCCGAGGCTTTCAGGCAAAGGTACCGGTATGCTAAAAAGGGGAATGAGTCACACGTTGACTTCGCGTTTCGTCTTAAAGCCGATTCAATTGAATGGCTCGAGGGTGAAGGTGTTTATGACGACCGCGATAAAGTGGTGGAATGCATTGCATTGGAGCAATTCTACCGCTGCATCGAGGAGGATGTCAAACTTTGGCTGCAGGACAAACTTGGTGAAGTACACCTAAACAAGGCAGCAGAGTTAGCTGAGGAGTATTATACTCGCCGAAAGTTGCATAGCAGGGCAGTGCGCGTTGAAAAAGATGAAAGGAAAGAGGGCTTTTCGAAGAAACCTGATCAACGGAAACCCGCTCCGCACCGTAATTTCAAGAAGGACCCGTCTCTTACGAAGGACACTGTGGGGGAAGGGCAAACTGAAGCGGAGAAATCGAGTGAGGTTTCTAAACAACGCACTGATACCACACGGGCGTTTGAATCACGGAAGCCACTAATCTGCTACAACTGCAAAAAGGAAGGGCACATCGCGATAAAATGTAAGCAAAAGTTTGCTTTTGCAACAATCCGATAATAGGAAAAGAACATGCGGTTGTTGGAGCCGTATATCCAAGAAATTAGTGTGAATGGGCAAACGTGTCGAGCACTTCGTGACTCAGCGGCAACCATGGATGTTGTCCATCCTTCATAGGTGTCTCCGGATGACTTTACAGGAGAACGCGCGTGGATCAGGCAAGTCGCCGAGGAGCAGAGTGCTTGCTTACCAATAGCTACGGTTGTCATTGAAGGCCCGTTCGGTAAGCTTGGCACCGAAGCGGCTTTGGCTGCCGCGCTTCCCGATCGTTTTCCTCATCTTTTCTCTAACAACTCAGATCAGCTTCTCAAAGAGCAGGGTAAATCGTTCTTCCCCAACTTAGCGTACATGGCCCTCACGCGAGCGCAAGCGCAAAAGCTTTCGCAGGAGCTTGATCTTGTTCATTGCGGTGAACTTTCAAGTGACCTTAGCGGCGAGTCGACGGACCCTCAGAGAGGAAATTTTCTGCGTGGGTCATGTGAGCAGTCACGCGAGCGGCACATCGCCGAAGCTACCGGCGCGGTTTCCGTAGCAAGGGGAGACGACATGGCGCCATTGAGTGAGAGCGAGAGGGCTGCAACGCTCTCGCCTATAGCGGAAAGTTGGAGAGAGCTGTCGAGGGTTGATCGAGAAACGCTCATTTGAGAGCAGCGTGAGGACCTCTCGATTAAAGCGCTAATGGAAAGCGTAAACTTGGGAAAAAGGAAAAAGAATGTTTCTTTTTCTGAGAAAGCAGGTCTTTTGTATCGGAGCTACACAAATGCGCAAGGTCGCAAGTATGAGCAACTCTTGGTGCCAGAAAAGTATCGTCGCCAACTATTGGAACTGGCATATGAAAACGCGTGGGCCGGGCATCTCGGCATAAAAAAGAGCAAGGCTAGAGTTTCCCTTGAGTTTTATTGGCCGAAATACTGAAAGGATATTGAAGACTTTGTGCGCTCATGCAACACTTGTCAGAGAGCGGGGAAATCCACGGACAAGTGGAAGGCACCCATGAAGCTTGTGCCAATTATCACAGAACCTTTTCGGCGCCTAGTAATTGATATAGTCGGGGCCATTGCCAGAGTCAAGGCAAGGTTGTCGATACATCCTGACGGCTCTCTGTGTGGCCACAAAATTTCCGGAAGCGATACAACTTAAGGAGCTCAATTTTCCTCATGTCGTGGATGCACTGCTATCTATATTTGCACGCGTCGGATTTCCTTCGGAAATCCAATGTGACAATGGTAGTGTCTTCACCAGCTGCCTTACCTCTACCTTTATGAATAAATGTGGAATAAAAGTAGTGCACAGCTCGATCCATCACCCGCAATCTAATCCGGTAGAGCGTATGCATTCCGTTCTGAAACGGATACTGAGAGCTCTCTGCTACGAGCACAAATGCGACTGGGAAGCGTGTATTCCTCCCGCTATGTTCGCTTTGAGATCAGCTCCTCATGAGAACACTGGTTTTAGCCCTGCAGAGCTTGTGTAGGGCAGGAGTTTGAGAACACCCTTGCGAATGCTACGCGAGACCTGGGAGGAATTCGATGAGGACCCTAATGTAGTCGCGTATGATTTAGACCTCCTTCAGAGGCTTGGCAAAACGAACGATCTTATGGAAAGCCACATGAAGGCTGCACAAGTGTTGTCGAAGGAGTACTACGACAAATCGGCGAAGAAGCGCACATTTGAAGTTGGTTGTGAAGTAATGCTGCTGTGGCCGTCCAAAAAGAACACGCTTGAGGTTCATTGGGAAGGGCCCACCAAAGTAATATCGAAGCTTTCTGATACCAATTATGAAGTGAAATTAGGAAGGCGACCGAACAAAAATTACCACAGTAACTTGACGAAACCATACGTTCAACGTCAAGCAGTAGTAAATCTGCTGTTGAATGCTCCAGAGGAAGAGGGAGAAGAAATTTTGAGTTCTAGTGAGGTAATCGAAAGGGGATCGGAGGTAATTTTAGCGCAGTTAAACCTAGAGCCTAGGTTAAGTGAAGTCCAGAAGGAGGACCTGAGAAGGACTGTTTCCGAGTTTCAAGACGTGTTTGCGGACCGCCTCGGAAACACGACGGTGATCGAGCACGATATCGAGCTAACTTGTAAGGAGCCAACTTTATGTTCTATTCTATTTCGTTAGGTTGTTGTACGTGTAAAAAAATGAGTTCTCATTTTAAGTCTTGTGTCCCACATGTGCCTCTTGATGTAGAGGGAAAGAAATTCCGATGGACGCGTAGCTAGGTATATGTTGTACTATACTTTGTCTGGTGCTCTGTCGGGTGACCGAGGGCACTTGCTTGTGTCATGTGTTGTCTGTTGTCGATCCGTTCTTGACAAGTTGCAGAACCATCAACAAGTGCTGAAACCAAGGATCGTCAGAGACGAGCGAAGCTGGCCGGCAAGTTGTGGCGCCAAGCCAGTGGAGCTCGGATCCGTCCTCAACAATGGGATGTGTTCCCGGAACAGAGTCTGGAGCTGCATTCTCCCAATGGACCTGGAGACGAACCTGGTGGGACCTGGCGAACGAGCGCGCCTGACATTCAAGCCACGTGGAAGTAGCTCGTCTTTTCAGCGCACATTCTGGCGGTGGGGGTGCTGTTATGCTTGCGAGTCGACAGCGAACGTCCGTGCCTCTGAAAAAGGCAGTCTGTGTCAAGGCCAGCCCGCGAGTCCGCCTGACGCGAACAACTCAACGGCGTCAACAGGCGACGGCGCCTTTCTGGCGTGCACGTGCAGTGAGTCACCTCAGCAAGCGAGCCCGTCGAGTAAACAACCGGCGTCTTCTTGTCTGGCAGCTGACGCAATGCCTAGCGACGTCACTCGTCCTTGGGTGCAGCCACCTGCAGCGCAGCCTCTCCAGATTCGATGAGAAAGAATGACGCGGCCCAGCGGCGACCCCAATGGAGGAGTCCGACCTCACGACCAGTGGCGCTTCCGGTTGGACATTTGGGTTGGACCCGGTGCTTATAAAAGAAGCCCTGCGGCGCGCCGCGAGGAGACACCTTTGACAGCGGACCCATTTGAGAGCAGACCAATGTGTTAGAGAGGAGAGCTCGGCTTTTCGAGTCTCTGTCGGCCCCAGTGCCGAATTTGTAACGCCTCTGTATATATGCTGTACATAAACGTTGTTTAATTCACCTTCGTCTCGTCCGCTTGTCTATCAGCTCTGCGCAGAAGCAGTCGCGAGCTGAGAAACCTACGCTACCAAACGGCTGGTGACCTTCCCGGCGGAGTTCGAAGCAGCGGCGCCTTCGGGAGCGTGTTGGCGTCGCCGTCTCACGAAACAGTGATTGCAGCGGTGAGATTTCGAGGCGCCCTTCGTAACGTCGTCGGAGGTGCGCGTCGCAACAGTGGTGGCAGCGGTGAAATTTCGAGGCGCCCTTCGTAACGTCATCGAAGGCGTGCTTCGTAACACTAGGCACATATCTGCACTAGCCATCATTGTCATGCTGGCTAAACTGTCGCGTGTTATAGCCCAGACGCTAGCTACTGAGTTCACTCTAATGTAATACATTACATGTGTGGGAATTCTATTGCTATGGCGCCGGAAAAGCTAACTCCAGATCAGGCCTGTAGCCTGAAGGAGAACACTACAACCCCACACTAACCCCCTCCTTTCCCCAACTCCTCTTGAAGTTTGGCTGGGAGGTGTTTTACTGAAGATAAATAATCAAAATAAGTGTTTTTCGATTTTTTCGACGAGTGGACCTCCTCCTCCCCTTCAAAAAAAATCCTTGCTAATGGCCTGCTTTAGAGTATGATATCTTTCGACTTCCATGACGTCACCGCTCGGCCAAAAATATGCCAATCACGGAGACAGTGCTGGACCACGTCACGCACAGAAACCTTTAAAAATTAGGGGGGAGGAAGGCGAGAGCCAATTGTATTATCTGAAAAAAAAAGCCAAGTCTAAGTAGGTTTTAATCTAATACGGTGGGCACACGAACACTCGAAGAAATACACAATCAAAGCAGGCGCTGCACTGCGAATAAAGGTGCTTCTCGCGTCGGTTTTCTAGTGTCAGTGTTTGTGTGCGTGCCATATCCTGTGAATATCAACAAATACCAACCAAGGGCGTATCCAAGAGGGCGCGGAGATGTTGGGGGTGCAAACCCCAGAAATTTATCGATTTTTCTTACCTAATATACAAGCACACATACAAGCGCACGCACGACCAAACAGTACGCACGACCAAACAGCACGAGCAAACCAAACAGTGCATACGAACACAGTAGTATGGTTAAACGTTCTCGAAAACAATTCTGGCTACACCCCTGGTGCCAGCTGTAGCCTAATGAGCCGTGCTAATACAACCTATTTTGATGTAGGGGAGCGATCGTATAGCAATAATATCGTATTAAAGAATAGTTGCTATATTATTCATGTAGGTACTTAATATGACAAGGTAGTATCCCTTACAGTCCGGGTTGCTTTTTGAGGAATAATAACCCTGGGGAAACATTTCATGCCATGCAGTTTCTCTGCGACAATCCAATGAGCTTCAGCGCAGAGCAATACAAGAAGTGATGGTTCCGAAATGAGTTCAGATATGCAGATAGAGTGCAGTGAGATGAAACACTATGACGAAAGACCAGATTATACACACTAGTGAAAAATGGCACGTTCCTCAATGCGCTTCCTTTTAAAATGAAAATGTACCAACAAGCTGATATTCCTACCCTTCGCATCGTTATGGTAAGGTCGACTGGTTTCTGCCACGCTTCCATTCGCTCTACGACAGGGTGAAAATCTGACGGTACTGGAATGATAGAATGCTTGCATGATCCACGGATTCTCTATAGAAATAATTTTGCACCTGTATAAAATAACCGCCACTGCAGTTTTGATTCACTTCAGATGAACGTAAGCACATAGACATTAACGTCATCTGTCCTGAATTTTCATGGCCGATTACTAATTTAAATAAAAGGGACTTGCGTCCCGCAACACTTGGTTGCTTTCATTTAAAACCAGGCTATCTGAATGCACTGTCTATGAGCACGCGTTTAGGGGCTAGATGAAGCATTTCGGAATGGGAGAATTGCGCAGAGAACACAGTACACCAATGACACAGACGATGACACCTCCACAGGTATCATCGTCTTGGTCTTTAGTACATGTGATGTTTTTTTTTCTGCGCAATCCTATCCCTTTCTGAATGAATGCACCGTGTTAACGTGTACCTCAGCGAAAATGACCTGTCTAACTAGGTGGTCCTGCAAAGTTGATGTGGGTGAGAAGCGTGACAAAAAAAAAGCTCCCACATAGTCTTCACCTTCCATGCTGCCTGCGTGAGCCTTTCTATCGCACCTATTTCTCCCACCAAGATGTCTTTCGAGTGTTCTATTTGGACCAGTCCTACGAAAAACGCACCGCCAGAGCACCTGAAGGTGACTGGTCAAATGCATATTTAGTTTCCGCCTTTACATCAGTGTGGCGATCTAGAACATTATCGGATACTTACGTTCAAAGCACTGCTGTACAGCACTGGCTGCACAGTCATCGGATGCGCCCGGACTCCCTGACGACGTCCTGTTGGAGCTGGAGCAGGTGGTGCAGTGTCACCAATAGAAGCCGGGACGTCGCCACCGGCTGCTCGTTGGGAGGACTCGGCATCCAAAGACATCGCGAAGGTTTCTGAGAACGCTTGCTTGCTAGCTTGATCCTTCACAACGCTCCGGTCACCTCGAGGCGACAATGCTATTCGTCTTCTTTTTCTTTTCAACTATATCTGTTTCAGGAAGGAGACATTCGGAAGGGTTTTAGCTAGCCTAAAATCCTATGTAACTAGCAGTAATTAACCAGAATCAAGGTCCCGAAGATAAATTAAAATATTACGATGCAATAAGAGGGTTCTTTGTGCATTGGCTTAGGATCACTCGAACAAGATCTTTTTCTACTCAGTCGACGCACTGTCTCGCACACCTCAGGACCACACCTGCGTTTAAAGGGGCTCCGTGATCAGCCTACTTTGAATAAGCAACGATATCACGGAATGACACTATCATATAACGTTAAGACTACATCAAATAGTTATGTAATCACGTGAATATGCTGATCATGATCTTTGGACTTCCTCGCGTTCAGACCTTCAACGCCGATGCTCAACTTCCCGTTTAATGAGGCATCTAAGAATTAGAGGTGCACTCTGATATTTGTATAAGGCTTTGGAGTTCCGAATCCACAACACGTTCACTCTTGACGGGCTTCCTCTTCGAGCATGTGCAGTACCAGGAAAAAGTGAAATTCACTCTGGCGAAATATTCCAGCGGGAGATTTACGACTTGACTTGATTTACTGAATTTCCCTTCTTTCGTTTTATTAAGGGTACAAGAGCTGAAGGCGTGCGGCACCTGACGAGGGCTTCCATACCTACTATGTACGTTAACGATTTAGGAGTGCATGCCGGGGTTCACGCAATACCCTTTAAAACCCACAGAAAGGGGGTTTTAGAGGGCGCTCGTGGCCGGCATTAGATGCAAACGCATCTTCTGTACGTTTGAATTTAGTGATCAGGCACGTATGAATAACTCAATCGTGTAAACTTAAACATTATTACGGGTAAGCTGGTATGTCCGAGGTTAGACATGTGTCTTAGGTAGAAAATTATCATAATATTATACCATATACTTGCTCTCTTCGTCTTCCTCTTCATCTTTTTTCATCCTCTTCGTCGCTTTCCGAGCGCGTGCGCCGATTCGACTGGCATAAGATGCAATGACTCTGATAAATGAGACAGAGACAGAAGTAATAAAAAAAGAGAGAGATTGATTCCATTCAGAACGTCGTCTACGCTGGCACCAGATTTTCTGAAACATCAACTTGTTAAGTATTAGTAAAGTTTATTTTCGCTCTATATCGGTACAAATAGACTGCCAATTACCGGTGGCACATGTCCGCGGGCCACGGGCCGTATTATGAGGGTATGTACAGCACGAGAGTGGTGGAAAGTGTCGTACGACATACTCAACAGGCAAGCCACGTTGTTCGTTTAGTAACCTGAGCATGGGGTTCATTGTGCACTCACTTTCTCCTCTGCCAATTTTGCAAACACAAACCTTAGCAGGTGACCACGATGGCGTCCAGCTGTAGGGGGCTAGACAGATAGGCAGGCAGATAGAAGCAGTCGAAGTGTTTTTGGTTCGCTGAGAAGTAAAGTATTTCTGACAACGGTAATGATGATGATGGTAATGACAACTTTACTTCTTGTCAGATAACTAGGCCCTGTACTTTCAGTCCACGACACATATGCCTAAGTGATGGGGAGCCAGAACTCGAATAAAAGCAAGCAAATATGTATTAATTCTTCGTAGATTTTTCCGCCAGCCGATGGCTTCCTGCTGTGAAGTTGGGTGCTCGCCCCGAAACACGGCACCCCAGGCATCTTTACTATTTATATTTGATTTAGCCCCAGGGGAGCTATCGCACTTCCACGTTATGCGGCTGAGGCTGCTTGTCGCCCAACGAGGTATCGTCTTTCTTATCGTCTGTGTGAGAATTATATTTCCAAACCAAGTTTAACATTGGCAGCTTGCAGGCGCCATAATGCAACTGCATCTTTATCGGTTAGGCTTTTATACGAAAGCGGCACCTCAATCCTGCGAAACCAGTAACCTTTGACGTTCTCCATGTAATTCTGCAGACGCTCGTCCATGTTACGGCAGTAGAGGTGCTCCACAGTCAGGCGAAAGTAAAATACTCGGACTAGCTTGTGGGGCACCTCATTACCAGAAACAAACATGTGTGGTCGGATTCAAGACAGGTTTAATGCGAAGCATTTCTTAGCGAACTTCGGCAACTTTGAGCGTGTCTGTCTGTCTGTCTATCCAGCCGCTTACGTTTGGGTGCTCTTGTGGTCACCCTCTTAATTTGGCGTGAACCAAAATAAGGATGTGAGGGTAAGATAGTTTGACGAATATCACGCGTTGGTCAAGACAAGAATGTCACAATCCTGTCGTGTACGTTGTCAAACACTTCCCGCCAGTCAGTGGCACATACCCACGAGCGGATATGGGCCGCTGATATGCGGGTATGTTTCACAGGTGATTGACACTTAGTATCTACCCAGGAACCACGAGAACAAACAAGGGCAAATATAACGCGCGAGCGTTGGGAAATACCCGACATATGTAGCTTTGACCCAGCGAATGCAAAGAATAAATGTCAGGGTCCCAGCTGGAATCGAACCCAGGCATTCTGCGTGGCAGTGAAGCACTTCACCACAGAGCTACGCCAGGTCTCGGAACAATTTTTGAAAAAGACGCTAATATTCTTGAAACGTCAAAAGTGGTTGCAGTGCTGCCTACCCATTTTTATCAACATTACATACGTACTCTTTTGATACAGCCGTCACGTCGGTTTAACGTCAATTGTGGTTAGTTGTCATGCACTGATGTTGATTTATGTATCAGTGTCCAGGGCCAGCATCCTCGCGAGCACCAGCGCTTCATATCATTTTCTGGTGTTGCTGTTACGCATGTTCTAGTTGGCATCATTGTGCAAGTGCAAACGACTGGTTATATAAACATCTGCAACTCTTCAACATTTTTACAATAATTTAGCCGCCCCGCCGCGGTGGTCTAGTGGCCAAGGTACTCGGCTGCTGACCCGCTGGTCACGGGATGAAATCCCGGCTGGGGCGGCATTTCCGATGGAGGCGGAAATGTTGTAGGCCCGTGTGCTCAGATTTTAGTGCACGTTAAAGAACCGCAGGTGGTCGAAATTTCCGGAGCCATCCTTTACGGCGTCTTTCAGGTTCATATGGAGGTTTTGAGACGTTAAACCCCACATATCAATCAACATTAATTTAGCCGCATTTTATGACGTGTCACTGAATTAAAAAAATGCAACACAGTCACCTTCCTTCTGTATGCTTCGCATAACGTCGATTCCCAGGTACGTGATATCTGCCTAATTTTTTTTTTCTGCTTAGACTTGTACCGGCTGGAACGCTTGCCACTTCCGGCATGATCCCACGCTTTCCGACATTTAGGCCAACGCAGAGACGCGAAAAAGAGAGCACCAGGCTCCAGCACCAATCAAACGCTTTGATTCAAGGGACAGCAAGTCGGTTTTGAACGTGTATGCGGCAAGTGGAAAGTCAGCCGCGGTGGTCACCTCGATTGTCGACGGCTGAGGTGCCCTCGTATCGACCGCCGCCATTAAAAGCCGCAATACGCAAACGGCTGAAGAACTTGTGGTATCACTCGCTTGCGTTGGAACGCTTGCCAGTTTCATCATTAGCGATAGGGCTTCTTTTTACATTTGCTCTGTATGGCCACTGTATTGCATTGATATGGTTGAGACATATTCGTACACAGCAGCCGTTTGCGTGTAGTCCAGTGCGTGCCATACTTGGCGTCCGAATTTCGGACCCTAGGTCCGGAACCAACAGCCCAAAAATTTGTTTTCGGGGCGAAGCACCGTAGAAGGTCTACACTTTTCGTCTCGTAGTAAACGTCAATCATAACCGGGTACGCCTGACAAGAAGTGGGTAAGTCCCACAACTTGGGACCAGTCCTAATTACGCCTATCATGAGTTAAACATTCCTACTTAGTAACATTAGGATAGGCTTAGCAGGGGTTTCAGAATCTCTGACGCAATGTACCAAGGCGCTCAAGTCCCTCGTTTCTTATCGAAAATCAGGGACAGAGACGTGCGTCTGTACGGTAAAGTGACGAATTTGAAACGCCACCTATTAAAACATATCTCCAAAGCGACGGTGGTTTGTAGCGTGTGAAGCAGAAAATAGGAGAGACTTTATTGTGGTAGGCACCGGCGCATACAGCATCCCTCGCCCCTTCCCAGTTTGGCGTTAGTGAAGCTAAAGCATCCTCTCTTTCTGATTGCGCAGTGATTCGTCATCTCCTTTTTTTGTAATGCTCGTTGGTAGAAACGTTTGTGCCAATGGTAGAGGTTGATACTTCAATGTTTCCAGCCGTTCCCACGATAACGCCAGACCCCGAACACGGCTTTACACGTGTAACTTAAAGCAATCAAACGTGGCTGAACCGCGAGAATCTTGTGGCATACCTGCCATGGTGTGGAGTTCGAGATCATTGAAAAATTTAAATTTCTAAATATAATTGTCAGAAACTCACATACATGTTTCTTTTCAAATGCGAAGCATGTATTAGCGAACTTCGGCGACATTGAGCGTATCTATCTATTATCTAGCCCCCTCCTGGCCGTTTTGATAATGATATCGATACCAAACTTTGTGCGGCATAAGATGACTGTATGACGAGCATATCTGGCTAGTCATAACGTGAAAACAATGACATATCATTAACATCTCATGGTCTTGCTGCTCTTACGGTGGTTTCGTTTACATGACATGTTGCAAAACTGGTGTGGTATGAAGTGATTGCATGGTAAACACAACCGACAGACCCTTTCAAGAAAATGATGACATGCGTGTCATTTACCAACATGACTACATTTCACTTTCATAATGCGCTCAGTGCCGTTTCGCTAGCTTCACATATACCAAGTTTGGTATTTCGTGACGGCAACGGACGACGAAGGGTAATGACACGTCCAAGTATGACGATCATGGCATGCGTGTCATATGTAACAATATGACTACATGCCTCACTCATCATACACTAACGGCCGTTTCGCTAGCTTCACATATACAAAATATGATATTACGGAATGTGAATGAACGACGAAAGAAATGCGACTGGTGCAAACGAGATAATCATAAGATGCGTCTCATGTAACATGACTAAATGCCACACTCATGATGCAGTCGCCGCCGTTTCGCTACCTTCCTACATATAAAATATGGTATTACGGGACGTGAATGGATGAAGAAGGTATGTGACTGGTGCAAACATGATAATCACGAGGTGCGTGTCATGTGGCATGACTACATGCCTACGCTAAGACGCGAATACACTTCGACGTGACATGGCGCGCGTGCGTGCCAGCGTTCATTTCGTCACGTCAGGCTGGCGTAAAGCCACGCCAGGCACCAGTCCTGTCATGTACTCGCAGGCGCGCGCCGCACTGCGTTGCTTTGACGCATGCGTATGTCAGAGCGTCCGGTGTCCCTCCGTCAGGAAAAGAGGCAGACGCGGTAATGTCTGAGTAACGCATCACCACGAAATGCAGCATGTTGCATTTCACACCGGTTGCCATCGGGCCGCTGGTCACGCCGGTCGCGCCTGGCGTGAGACCTTAGAGTTCTCGCGTTTTGCTAACGTATAGCGGTGCTGTGCCCAGCGTGCGCGCACGTCAACGTAACGTTGTAGTATGTTGGGTCCTTCATGATGCACTCGTGGCCGTTTCACTAGCTCCACATATACCAAATTTGGTGTTACGTGACGTCAATGGATGACGAAGGTATATGACTGGGGCAAACATGATAATCATGACACACGTTTCATGCAAGAACATGAAGAGAGAGAGAGAGAGAGAAGCAATAAGGAAAGGTAGGGAGGTTAACTAGATTATGCGTCCAGTTTGCTACCCTACACATGGGGAGAGGGAGAGGGGAGTAAAAGAAAGAGAAAGATAGATACATGAAAACATACCACGTTCATAGCGTGCTCGCGGTCATTTTGCTAGCTTCACATACACTAAATTTGGCATCACGAATGGATGATGTAGGTAAACGACACATTCAAACATGATAATCTTGACACGGAAGTGGCGTACGGCATCATTTACCTCCCTTGTAACGTTGTGTTGATGTTAAAAAGACATATCAACCTTCCTCATTCATGCTTCGCATATCATCGATTCACACTGTACGTGGGATCTCCCATTTTTTTCTTCCTCCTATTTTCTATAAAAAGCTTTGGCAGATTATAAAAACAAGAATATAATTTGAGCATCTGCGCCGAGTTCACCAAGGACGAGTCACAGAGGAGCTAGTGGGTACCTAGCTAGGCCTGATTGGCCAAACGCTTTCGCCCTCCCATATGTCTTTCCTCCATTTCTATACTATACATGGTTATGCCTATACCTTACTGCATATTTTTTTCTCATCCTCTATGAAGTCTTTCTCTCGCATTTTATGTTGCTCCCCCTTGAACCATAACAGTGCTGCGGTAAGCTTCTACAGCACTTATGAAGGAAAGTGTAAATTTAGGGCTCGTTTTTCTTATTAGACACCATTTCTTTGTTATAGACACAGGCAAAGACTGCATATGTAACAGAAATTTGGTCTATCCCAGAACTGCAGTGGTGCACTAAAAATTACAAAAAAACACACAGGTGGTTAACACTTATTAGGGGCCGCAAGTTCCAGCTTCTCGTATTATTTTCTGTACAGAATGTTTGGGTGATAATAAAACCTCGACCATGACCACTCTGCTGTGAAATGTAACTATTTTGATGGATCTTCAGCTATTTAAAATGAAAAATGCTGAACTACACTGTAGCTAACAATTGGCATCAGCAGTTAGAAAACCTCAGCCTGTCATACCCCACATAATTGTTATCAAAATTGAAAGAAAATATTTTCTCTAAAGAGTGAAGGCTTGTGCTAGACGTCGTATGATACATACTATTATGGCGAAACGCGAAGACATATAGGACGAAGCAGAACAACAGAACTATAGGCCCTCTTGATTCAGTCACTGGAACATATATTGTACAAAACTAGAAGTTAACTTTAATCGTTAAATAACGCATAACCAGTATTGAGACAAGCACAGACTGCGGATACGTAAACTTTACTTTCGCACCCATAGAGAGAAAAGATAAAAATGTTAACTTTCAGATGTAACTTTCAGATTGTTAACTTTCAGATTCTACTCGGCGTAGAATAGGTAACGTGCCGCAACAGTATATCTTGTTTCTATCAAGGAGACTTCTATACTGCCCGCTTATATTCGCTGACAATGAACTGTTGATGGGCCTCATCGTAGTCACCATTTTGCTGATCCTTGTTGGTGTGGTCGTTGAGTTTTGTCCAGAATCTCCGACCAACCAGCCTTGCTTGTTTCTTGTCGATTGACCGGGTTTTTCGCCTGCCTCTGAAACCGTGCCTCGAAACGCGACTCCCGTTTCAAAGGTGCCGTAGTTTCTTCTGGTATCCGACATCAGGCCCCAAGACTGCTTCTGCCTGCACGCTCGTCCTTGGCAGACGTGGCTGCTGAAGCATGTGAGGATGCTATCCCGGATAAGGCTGCGCTCGAGGGAGCTGCTTCTCTTGCTTTACGGCTCCGGTTCATAGATCTAGAGTCGGGCACTCTTCTTATCATGTCCGCCGACTCGCTTACGGTAGCCGTGTTTCCTGAAGAATAATACGCCACCGTCGTCGTTCTTGTAGATTGTATATTCTGCACCATCTCTATCTCGAAACTCCTCGTGTCTAAAGTAATAGTGCTGGTGCTTGGAGAAAAACTGTTGACAAAGCTCCTGGCTTTTGACCTTGGAGATGCGCTGCTGCTTGTTGAGTCTGAGCCAACAGCAATCTACCCCGGTAAGAATCGATACTCGATGTGAAATTCGTACCTTTCAGCCAAGTCGTTGTCTCGCCAGCTGCTGACCCTGAATAGGAGGCATTACTAGCTTGATAGGACGTATTGATAGCTTGATAGGAACTACTACTGGAGGTCGTATCAGTAGATCAATTCGCTATCACATTCCCCGTTAATTCTGAAGAGACTGAAGTGACGTTGGTGATACCAGGATGCGAAGCGTGGCTGAAGGCGAAGGTTCTGCCCGATAACAGGGTCACTAGGGCCTCTCTAGATGACTCCGAAGTGGTGGCGGTAGTATTCAACTGAGAAACAGGGCTGGTGATGGATGTATTGACCGATAATTCAAATTGTGTAGCAATTGCACTTACGCTGTCATTTTGACTGAATTTCCTGCTTATCTTTCGCGTTTTCGGTATCCTGCTGCTAGGCTCGGCTGAAGAAATGATGTCAAGCAGCAGTGATTTCGTACCCCACGTCTCGTCCGGCCCTTCCGTACTAAACACAGCCGTAGCCACGGAACTCCCTTTTCTGTGCCCGAATCGTCCTCGCTTGAGAGTGCCGTTGTAACAGCAGTGAGAAAATTTCCCGCTGGGGCCGGAGTCGTCCGGCTGAAGTGGTCTAGAAGGCAGCTGCAGGTACACAGGCAGGTCGGAGGCCAATTCGGCGGTTTCCTCTCCCGAAAGAACTCCGAATGAGCTTTCGACCACCATGGCGGTTGCAAAAGCACCGGCGAATACGATGCAGGCGAAGGCTGGTGCTCGTATGTTCTGAGAGACATTCTGAAGACCTTGCCATGGTGTTCCGCCACGTACCAAGGACTCCTTGGAACCTCTGTCCGTGAGCTCGATGCTACTGTCGGTATCGTTCTCCGCACTGTTGCTTTGCGGCAGCCTGCACCGTTACGAGCGACTGTTTTGTTATTGTGGATCGTTGCAGAATAGGGTGATTAGGCATGTTGCCAGATATTGCTTTATTTTTTTGGAGGGGCGGAGAGTTGAGTCACAATTGTTGTATGTTTGTGTGTTCGTCTGGGTGCGTGATTATAAAATAAACATGCATTATATAAATATTTTGAGAGGAGGTTGAGCACCCTCTAGGTTTCTGCAATTTAACGCCTGAATAGATTACTTTGCTGAGTGATTTTCCTTAGGATGTAAGAAGTTGCCTCGCCGTGGATATCTAGTGGCTAAGGCACTCGGCTGCTGACGCGCAGGTCACGGGATCAAATCTCGGCTGCGGCGGCTGCATTTCCGATGGAGGCGGAAATGTTGTAGACCCGTGTGCTCAGACTTGGGTGCATGTTAAAGAACCCCAGGTGGTCGAAATTTCCGAAGCCCTCCACTACGGCGTCTCATAATCACATGGTGGTTTTGGGACGTTAAACCTCACATACCAATCAATCAATCAATGTAATAAGTTGCGCCTTAGTTGTCACTTTTCCTAAATTGTCATACATCTAGGTTGGAGGCAAAAAGTACAAGAAGGCAAAATATGAAGCGGCGGTATGGTATACCTGCTACCAGCCTTCTATAATAAAGAAGCTGGAAAAAAGCTTGTTAAGCGAGAAACGAACAGTGAGCGTTTGTTACTTAGGCAAGCAACTTAATACTTCAATCTCGTTCTCAGCGTTAAAACTTCTAAGTAATACATCTATAGCATATGCATTGTCAGGTTTGCGAAATGTAAATAATCAATAGCTCAGCTACGAAAAATGATGCAATGGGTGACGTATTCTGAAAGCCTTCGGGATATAGAGTGTAACAATTTGCAGTGTGCATTGTTGTTGCTGGCGGATTTTTCCATGAAAGATTCGGCTGACACCGAACGTCAAGATGAAAACTGGAACACAAAGTGCTCTTGCAGAGTGCTGTGAGAAGCGTTAACATAAAAAGAATTTTGACGCAGCTTCTGTGGTCTGCACTGAAACGCCTGGACTCATCAAGAGCACACCTGGGAATACCAGCCGATCACATGGGATTCTGAACGATACCCTGAGTGTATTCGCACGGCCTCATACACGCGATGGAATGGCGAAGCCGAGGTGAGAGGATAAGACATGGCTCCGCTTCCACGATACTGTCACCCTTGTGGTAAAAAGCGAAGCCGTACGTAACCTTCGGGTTCATTTAAGAAGGGGTGACAGGAGCCATTTTCCATTGTAGCCTTGTTACAGTGGCGAAGTGATTAGTCTTGATATCGCCAACGTAATATTTTTTTTTAAGTTGAGTTTCACGACATTTTGTCTGGTCAGGTGCCATCACGAGGACGAAGATGCTTTGTCCAAATATTTATTTGCACACCTGTACAATTACAGGGCCACATAAGAATAACGTGGTAGCTATTGCCGACGAAGTGTCAACGTCAGATTGACATTTAAATGTAAACACATCTCCTTTACACAAGAGGCAAGCACGACAGTGAACGGCGAACAGCAGTAAAGCAGCTAATCTCTGTGTGATTATTAGAGTACAACCGCCTCGTCTCTTGACTCGCAGAAAGTTTTGGAGAGGTCTACGGGAGCTGTATACCACGCGAAACAAAAGGTCAAGTGGAGGGCCCGATTGTCGTCCTTATGAGGCTGCTACTTATGTTAACGTGTCGTCAATCTCACGTACTAGGAAGAAGCGATAAGAATGAATCAAGGGTTTGTCTCCGACTTGGACGCAACCTGATGAAGCCAAATAACAGACAATGAACCTCAACGATCAGGCGCATTACCCGAAGAACGTATATGTTCAGTCCCTGTACCAATGGTAAAATTTATTTGCATTTTGTCGGCATTATTACACTACAGTTCAAAACCAGAAATACAGTCTTTGCCAACCTTGCCTTCAGTCTATGTTGTCTTTATTATGTTACGCGCTGCTGTAGCACACTCAAGTACTGATTCAATCCTGAAAAGCCGCGTGAAGGTAAACCCTTCTTTCACCTATAAGGTCTGTTTCGCATTCCCTCCTTATTTACCACGGCAGTGGTAGTGCTGCAGTAAGGCTTTATACGTGTAGCGTCACAAATCTGTATGCGTCGCACTGTATACAGCGGCCGACTATGAAGACTAGGAGTCGTCGAGCAGTATTCTCCGTTTGACGACTCTTCACCACTGCCCTGCGCTGTATTTTGCACGCGTCTCCTGGGGGATGCCGCAAGTTTTTTTTAAAGTAAATCATTACACGCTGTGTTACGACATAATAATCTGATAACTGAGAAGGTGTCTGAACTAGTTCAGAGCTTTCAATGGTGACCCCAAAAGTTAAAGAATAACACTTCTAGCATTGCACTTGCTTCAACAGTACTTATTTATTTATTTATTCTTTTACAGGATACCTGCATTGCCTCGAAAGCATAATCGCAGAAGAGACACGTTTAGTATCACATTCTACATTTTTTGCAGTGACAAACAACAAACATATATGAAATAAGGTTAATATCAAGGTAAACAATTGGTTAGCGTGTTCAAAACTAACAGAGAGCTTTGAAAAAACTAGGATAACTATACATGATTGTAAACACAGTCGGGAATAAAAATTATGATTAATATGTACAGAAACATAGTTTTCAGGTAATCCGTTCCAATCTCGCATGGTTTGTGGGAAGAAAGACCTGGAAAGTTATTTCAGTTGCAACTATACCCATGTGCTTTATTGAAGTGGTCCTGCTAAAGATTCTCAGCCCAGTAACGTTTTTAATTCAGTGGCACTTTGAAAAGCATTGTAGTTACTAAAGAAGAACGATGCATGCAGCCTGATTTTGAAGTTTGTCTATTGCTTGTATCAAATGGTATGCAATTTATCAAACATACAATGCACCTTGGTGAGATATGCGACTCTAATGTAAGACTACAAAAAAAAAACAATAATCTCACAGCTTCTCTCATTTTTTCCCCCAGTTGGCTTAGTCATGCAGCCCTGTGCTCCACCGAAAGCTTTATGCGCCTAACGTGGTTTTGAAGTGCTTCGGGATGGAAGGCCATGCAAGGTGCCGCCCCTCACGTGCTTTTGCGCAGACTTCGTGAGTGGCCCACCTTTGACCATGTCACAGTGAGACGCGATGACGCCATCACGTGACGTCACAGTGAAGTCATGAAAACGTCATATGGGAAGGTCATGAGGTGATGACGCTTTTTGTGTAACACGCGTTGACGCCGACGGTGAGGTTGCGCGCTTGATGAAGATCATAAGGCTATCTTCTTAAAAGCAATCCAGTGTCTATTCTTCCGGCAACCGGAATAATTGTTCAAAAAAATTTCTCCCGGCAGTCACCTCTCATTGGCTCTCATATTTCACGTGAATAAATGTCGTGAAAAGAGGAAAAACTGGCTGCTGTGGGAGAGACTGCGCAAACTTCTTAGCGTGCGTTATATTAGGTTTGGTTAGACTGCGGGACAGACTGGGACAGACGTGGCACAGCGTGCGTTGGGTTAGCTTAGGTTTTTAGGTTACGTTGAATCAGTTAGGTAAAGTTCTACCGGTTGCCGGAAGAATCATACAAAAAATTCATCCCGGCTGTTAGTCACGTGACTTATGAGAGCCAATGGGAGGCCACTGCGGGGAGAATTTTTTTGATCAATTATCCCGATTGCCGGAAGAATAGACACACCCTAAAAGCAATGAAAGCACAACGTACGAGCCATGTGACGATGAGCCGCGGCTGGAAGTCGCAGCCCCTGACGACGCCTCGTCAGTCGCTACCACCGACGACCACTGGCCGCTCGAGCGGGAAGAAGATGGCGGCGTCCGGCGGCGAAATTTTGCGTTGTAACTAAGAGGCCACGAGTCCTGCTCCGAGTACCACGAGCTTTCGTCATTTCGACGGCGTCTTCTCATCCAGAAAGGCAAGGCGCTTCGGATGGACTCGAAAGGAGTTGCCATGGTGTACGGTTGAAAGAACGAGGAGAAAAAGGTGGGACGTTGCGGGTTTGGTAGGAGCCTGACGCTGGGCTCAGCAGAAAGTGGTGTCAGGATAATGACGATGATGATAGTGGTTCTCAATGGCATGCACTCACGATGCAAAGTAGTGCATGAGCCGGGTGATATTCGCACAAATAATCATGACAATAATCAGCAGTACAAAACTTTTTTATAAGCACTAGGAGTTCTGGGTAATGCATCCCCACCAGATATTCTTCAGTTGCTGCCAAAGGCGACCTCCTGGGCTCTCCCAGTGATCTATGTTATTACCCCCGGAGCATGACTTGTCAGGAGGGTGGTGGTGGTGGTAGTGGTTAGAAGAGAAAGAAGGCGCCTAATTTCTGCAGCCCGGTAGGCAGCACGGTGCGTGATTATCATCAGCACGGCGCAGCACCTGTCAGCAGGGTCTCCCAGCAATGCTTGTAAGCTTATGCAGTCAATCTCCTCCTTTCCGTTCTCACGTGTGGGATAGAAAGCCGGCTTTCCTAAACTGGTTAACTTCTGTGCCTTTCTTTCTCTTCTAATAATTCTGCTGGGCGGACAATCCGGACAATCCACTGGACAGTCTCAAAAGATGTGCTCCATTGTGGTTCTCTGTCCGCATTTTTAGCAACTGGATTTGAAGTAATCTGCGTGAATAAAAAATATAGAAAAATTGCAGTGGATTTGAAGTTTTCTTCTTGACTTTCTACACAGACAAATAAAAAAACTTAAACCTCGCATTCAGGCCTCAATCACAACAATGAAAAGGTGCGACACGCGTCACTTCTGAATGTAAGCCAGGATCTTCACGCACGATATGCGCTGCCTCTATCATGTTGATGGAAAGGACTCCTTTTCAAACATGCGTATTTAGGCACTTTTTCAGTGGATTGGCTTGCTTGATCCGCTTTATAAATGGCTCACACCCACTGTAATAGAATGATCTAGTACAACATGTTATCGAGATGAAAGAGCCATTCATGAGAAATCCTAGTTTGGGAAAAAAAGTAAAATATAAGTAATGAGGCATTCACCGAGCAATTCTTCTTTTCCAATCGCAAGCGCTAAAACAGTTGCGTAGAGTACATTTCTAACAGGTAAACGGAGATACAACTGGCTTAAGAAAGGCTGGTTGACACTTCATAGGCGTAGCTGCCTTTCTCAAAGGTGGACTCGTCATTATTGGTTTGCTAGAGAATTTTTAGCAGTGTTTATATATTCTACTGCAAATGACTGACATGCTTTGAAGGCAAATGTAGCACTTCTTCCCAACCGGTATGTGATTCTGAGGCTTTGTGTTCTCTGTTTTTAGCAGTGATCTGTGATAGTGTCGCAGTGCCATACATACCGTATCTGTTCCTTCATGTCTGTATGCGACCTTAAAGTCAGTTTTGTTATCCGGTGCAGTTGTACTCACCTGAACTGATTTGATTAATACCAATAAACAACTATGCGATTATGAAAGACGCCGTAGTGGAGAGCTCCAAAAGTTTTGACCACCTGCGGTTCTTTAACGTGTGCCCAAATCTCAGCACATGAGCCTACAGCATTCTAGGCTTCACCGAAAATGAAGCCGCTGCCACCGGGATTGAATCCCACCACCTGCGGGTCAGCAGTTGAGTACCTTAGCCCCTAAACCACCTTGACGGGGAGCTCACCTGAACTTCTGGTACTATATTATGCAGTAAACTTCCCCGTGTGTGTGCGTGCATGTATACTTGCGTGCGTGGGTGTGTGTGTGTGTGCGTGTGTTAGTTCACAATGTTATGTGTTACGAAGGAGGAGGAGGAGAAAAGCTTTATTTATCCCAAGAGGGAAAGGTGCGGTGGTGGAGTGTCAGAGGAGCCTAACCAGCATAGGTCTCCGCTACACTCTTTGCCCAATCAAAGATGTTGTCCTGGACCTCGGGCGCCGAGCTGCACATAGCCGCCTCCCACTGCTCCTTACTATTAATGTGTAGAGAATTGGGTGGTGGGTTTCGAGTACACCCCCACACGATATGGTCTAGGTTAGCTCTAGAGAAAATGCACAAAGGGGAGGGGTATATCGCAGGGTGTATAAGATGGCGAAAAGATAGGTAGGAAACGTACGCGTCTGTAACTGGCGCCATAGTATTTCATGGTAGCGCGAAGCTCCATGATGTAAGGGGGGTATATAGTGCGCTGAAGGCGGTAGTGATTTGTTATATCGTGAAATGTCAAAAGACGATCTCTCGCGCTGAAAAAGGCCGCGTGTTCTAAGGCGCCATCAGAGGCCTGCGCTCAGCCGGTCATTCCTCGAGCACAGGTATGAGCCGCCTCATTGCCACTCAACCCTGCATGCGCGGGCGTCCATATGAGAGCAACGTCTTGCGTGGGACGATGTTTTTTAATAATTGAAAGGGCAGTTGATGAGATGTGGCCTGCACTGAAGTTGCATATGGCAGCTTTAGAGTCACTTAAAATTATAGTGATATTGGGGATGGATAGACCTAAAGCGATGGCAGCCTCCTCTGCCTCCTCTGAAGAGCTTACAGTGATGGATGCCGTTGTGAGCGGCTTGCCGTTATAGTCGACAGCAGAGAGGGCATAGGATGAGGAGGATGGGTATTCTGCCGCATCGACATAGAGCACGTCATTGGCCCCATGCAATTTTTTTTGAAGAGCTTTTGATCTTTGGATTCTACGCTTAGTGTGATATGTTGGATGCATGTTTTCAGGAAGGGGCGGTATGAGTAATTGTTCGTGTATGTTTTGGGGAATGTTGTATTTAGCATTGGTGAGTGAGGTGAAGTTAATTCGGGTAAACGATAAAATGTGGCGACCTGCGCTAGTGGTCGCGGGCCCCGCGTATTGAGCTGATAAATGGGCTTCACGGATTTCACATAGGGTATTTATGACTCCTGTCTGGTGGAGTAGCGCCTTAGAGGTATTGATTGCAGTGCCTTGCGCGTATTTGTAAACTGTGGAGGAGGGTGTTGACCGATTCCTCCTCTGCTAATTTAAGGTGAAGGTAAGGAAGGGTGTATGTGATTTTACTAATCACAAAAGCTTGTATTAGACGAAGTAGCTCTGACTCTCGGAGCCCTCCATTTTTCCCTGAGATTCTTCCTATCATTCTTAGGGTGTTTTCAACGGTATTGCGTAAAGCTTCGAGTGTGTGCCTATTAAGTCGATTGTTTTGGATAAATAAACCTAGCCCACGAATGCGTGATACTCTAAGAATGAGGCACCCATTTATGTTAACTTCGATCATTGGAACGTGTTTGTTCCGACGATGAGCTGGTAGAAGGAGTAACTAATTTACTCGGCGTACAATAGAGATTTCTTCTGAGATGTTAGTGCTGTTATTATATACAGCTGTTTGTAGGGTGTCTTGAATGTGCGCATCTGAGCCTCCTTTCACCCATAAGGTGATATCATCGGCATAGATGGGGAAGTTCAAGTCAGGGATACGTTGAAGAGCCTTGGGTATAGGTAGCATAGCCAGGTTAAAAAGGATTGGAGAGAGCACTGACCCTTGAGGTGTTCCGAAGCTGCCTAGTGTATAGAGCGAGGAATGTTCTGGTCCTAATGTTAATATAGCTGTGCGTTCTGTGACGAAGTTTTTGATGTAAGAGTACATTTTAGCGCCACAAGAAATGCAGTCGAGGCCAGCATATATAGCTGAGTGGGTTACGTTATTGAATGCTCCATATATGTCCAGACCAAAGATTGCTTGACTATCCTCGCTCTGGTTAGGAGTTATGATGTCGTGTTGAAGGCGAAGCATCGCATCTTGCGCTGAAAGTGAGGACCTAAAACGAATCATTTCTGGAGGCAGTAGTCCATTATCCTCCACATGTCTCTGGAGGCGTGCAAACACAACATGCTCCGTAGTCTTTCCGAGACACGATGTTAAGGAAATGGGCCTGAGATTTTCTACCAAGGGAGCTTTGATCGGTTTAGGTATAAGTATGACTCGGGCATCTTTCCATGAAGGTGGAAGAGTGCCCGTGTCAAAACAGTCGTTAAAATACTCAGTGAAAGCTTTAATAGAAATGGGGTCAAGATTTCTAAGTAATTTGTTGTTAACGCGGTCGGGGCCTGAAGCCGACGTGGTAAGGAGTGTTGCGAGGGCGTGCCTAACTTCCGCTTCCGTTATCGGCGCATCTAATGACTCCTCAGGATTCCCTGTGTAAGATGGTATAGAATCCTTACGTAATTGAGGTAAATGCAAGGTGTGCAGGTTATAGAACAGCTGTCTTAAGTGGTCACTGTGCTCGTGTAAAAGTTTAGTGATAGCGTGATAGCGTCGTGCGCGAGAAGTGCTGGGGTCTAGCAGATGTCTAAGAAGTTACCATGTTCCTTTATTACTGAGGTGGTCATGCATTCCTTCACAAAGCTGATCCCATTGTTGTGCCGCCAATTGAGTCCTGTATCGCTCGATTTGTTGGTCTAGCTTCACTATCCTAATGCGGAGTTTCCTGTTGTGGCGCTTGTGCTTCCACCGTCGCAGAAGTGACTGTTTTGCTTCCCACTTATGGCGAAGCTTGAAGTCGAGAGTGATTATCGGGGCGTCGGGGGGTAGAGTTCACGTGTGAATTTCAACATCTTTTTGAAGCTGTTGAGTCCACCCGGTAAGGTCTGCAATACGTGAGGGAGTGGTGCTGTTGCGGGTCTCTCTAAATTTGTCCCATTCTGTGAGCATCTGTGGTTTAGGTGCAATGGGTCTGTGTTTTAGTTGTAAATTAATGCTAATAATGTAATGATCACGGCCAAGATTAGTTTGGGTGTTAGCCAAACCATTGTGAGGGCATTGTGAGTGAGGGTAAGATCGGGGGATGTATCTTTGTTCACACTGTTCCCCAAACGAGTAGGCTCCTCCGGGTCGTTGTGCAGCGTAAAACGATATGCCTGAATATGGGACCAGAGGGCTCTACCTTTCGGTGTAGATGCGGTGTAACCCTACGCTGGGTGGGAGGCGTTGAAATCCCCCACCATGAAAAGGTTGTGTTTGCCAGCCGAGGATGTAGCTCGGGCAAATAGGAAATCGAAGCGGTGCCTTTGCTCTTGTGGGCTACTATATACGTTAATAATGTATAAGAATGGCGAGTTAAGTTTGTCAGGTAGTCTTTGGAGAAAGTCGTGCTCAATGTCGATGTCAGCAAATTTTGAATAGGTAACTCTAAGGTGCTTCTGAGTTAAGACAGCAGTGTTTGGTTTGGCATCAGCCGGGTTTTGATGCGTTCTATAGCCTGGCAGCTGCACTACACCATTTGTTTCTTGTAACGCAGTGATTGGGGGAGGGGTAGTTTGTGATTTGATGTACTGCAGGAGGTTTGCTTTTTTTTGGTGAAACCCCCTGCAGTTCCATTGCCATACGCAATGTTCAGTGCGGTTACGAGGAGCCATTTTCGTTAAGTTGATTTGGCTTAGTTTGGGCAATCTCTGGATGGTTAGCGTGGACCGTGTTGATCCACTGCGTGACTCTATCTAGGGTTTGTTGCATCGGTAACATGGCTTGTTGTATCGAGGCCACGGACTCATGTAGCTTCTGCAAGGAACCTGTGGAGAAGGTAATAAAATTGTCTAGTTTTTCCTCAAGTTTGGTTACTTTTTCTTTCTCTTTGTCAACCTTCTCTAGTTTCACTTCGACTTGGTCTACTTGCTCATCGAATCACAATGTGGGAGTCGAGACTTTCCATTTTTGCGCAGAAGGTTGAGTGGGGGGCCTAGCTATAGGGGTGGTTGAGATCGGAGCTGGTGCTGGTGAGATAGGCGTAGGGGTGAAAGATGAGGCGGTGAGGTGTGGGGGGGTAGATAGTTGTTTGAAGTACTGAAGCTCTAGGCGTAGTTTTGCATTTTCTGCCCTCAGTTTAGCCATCTGATTTTCCAATAGTCTGAGCTGCTTTTGAATGGAGCTTTCAGGGGAGGCTACATCAGCACAGCTCATCTCATGTCCAGGGCCCGTCCGAGGACTGGGGTCTTGATGAATGCTTTTGTTGCGGCTTCGGCAGCGGCTGAAGCTTTTTCGGCTTTGCTGTATTGTGATACTGGGTGAGCGTCCTCTAGGGGCGTTCTTGAAAGATGGGCTTTGGTCGAGGAATGGAGCTGCATCTTGCTGGAAAGTTGAGGGTGCGTGTTTTGATGATAATGAGGGCTGCAGCGCGAGCATGAATGTGCTAGAAGAAACATACGAAAGTCGAGGCACGGAAAGCAAAGAGGACATCACGAGCGCTGCGACGCTGCACGTGCTTGAAATAAACGTACTGCAATCCACGAAACCAAAATCGATGGGTCTTGAGAATACGGAGCTTTGCTTTCCTCTTTGCTTTTCGTGCCTCGACTTTCGTCTGTTTCTTCTAGCACATTCGTGCTCGCACTGGAGCCCTCATTACCATGAATTCAAACCAACTAGCCCAAATTGCCATTCTTCTTCAATGCGTGCTTTGGTTTGGGCTTGTAGAGCTGTGGGCACTGGCAGGGGCGAGCCGGTGGGGTGGTCACTGTTGCACACCACACACTGAGATTCACATTCGTGATCAAGGAGTGGGTTCAGAATTCATTGGACCCCAGCCGAAATGTTCGAAACAATAAATGTTTTCGTTCGTTCTTCCGTTCGAGCCATTTTTTATCACTGCATTCACAAACGAAAAAGACTCGCAAGATATATATATATATATATATATATATATATTGCCGCGCGCTTGATCTGCCAGCGCAAAAGAGGCAGACGAAGTGGCAGTTCCCCTCGTGCCATTGTTCTGTTTTTGGCTGCGCTGAGCCGACCGCTCTTCGGACTTTTGTGAGGACGCCTTAAAAACGTCTCCTGTCTCTTTAACGTGACATTTTAATGGTGGAGGTGCGGGGTAACCTCACCTATGCAACAGACTCCTTCTAGCAGCCGGAACGTGACCCAAAACCCAGAGCTTACGCCGGTACACCGTTTCAGTCGGAGGATTCGAGGACTGTCCCCCGAGTTTGTGCCTCACAGTACAAGTACGTCGACTGGTATGGAGAATACTGTTGCTGTCACCGCTTCCCCTACCGCTGGAGCCGCCGCTGCTCCAACCGCTGCACCCGCAGCTGCACCCACTCATTATACGCTACAAAAACCACGTGTTCCGAGTCCCTTTCGTGGTGGCCTCTATGAAGATGTGGAAGATTGGCTGGCTGAGTACGAGTACGTAGCGGATTTCAACGGGTGGGACGAAGTAGCGAAGCTCAAGAATGTGTACTTTAGTCTTCTGGATGGTGCTCGCACATGGTTCCAGAACCGCAAGGGCCTCCTAACGTCGTGGCATGAGTTCTGTCACAGGCTCCGCGAAACGTACTCGAGTCTCGATCGTCGAGAGCGCGCTGAAAGGGCCCTCCAGTCCCGCATGCAGATGCCTAATGAAGGTGTGGCTACATACGTGGAGGATATGGTTCATCTGTTCACTCGCGCCGATCCAACCATGCCGGAAGACAAGAAGCTGCGACACTTGATGCGAGGTGTGAAAGAGCAGCTCTTCGCTGGACTCATTCGTAGTCCGCCTAGAACGGTCGCGGAGTTCCTCACTGAAGCCGTCGCCATGGAAAAGGCGCTGCAGCAGCGGAACCAGTACGATCGGCAAGTGAATGCTACCTATACCACCGGGCTAGGCT
The DNA here is from genome assembly GCF_043290135.1 of Rhipicephalus microplus. NCBI lineage: Eukaryota > Metazoa > Arthropoda > Arachnida > Ixodida > Ixodidae > Rhipicephalus > Rhipicephalus microplus. Next base: position 151,935,649 of record NC_134700.1, on the reverse strand, counting down.
CGTTCCCGACCGACGTGGGAGCGCTTCGCGAGCTGATACGTTCGGTTGTTCGCGACGAGCTACGACAGCTGCAACAGCTGAACCAGGCGCAGCAGCAGCCTTCCACGAATTGCATCGCCACCATCATACGTGACGAAGTTCAGCATGCGCTCGGCACACCTCGCCGCGAGACACCAACGCAGGTTGCTGCACCACTTCAGGCGTTCGCAACTTCAAGTGAACCTCTAGGGGTGACCTACGCAGACGTATTGAGACGCACCGTTCCGTCGTCCACGACACCATCCCCAGTGAGTGGTTTTCAGCGCACCACTTATACCGACACGTTCGAACACAACGCACCTGCACCAGTCCCACTACCAGCCGCAACCCCGTACGCCACACTGCAGTCCGCACAGGTGGTCCCTTATTTTGCAGACACTCGACCCGTCATGCGTAAATCCGACATATGGCGCATGCCCGACCGACGACCGCTTTGCTACCACTGCGGTGAAGCGGGTCACCTCTACCGAGACTGCCAGTACCGCCGACTTGGGCTGCAGGGTTTTCCTGCCAATTCACCCCGCCCCCGGTTTGGACAGAGACCACCAGAAATTGAAGATTTTATCGCTCGGCAGAACGTCCCACTCAGGCGTCAGTCGCGCTCACCGTCACCGCGGTCGTCATCTTATTCAGGCAACGGAAATCGAAGGCCGCAAGGACGGTCTCCGAGCCCTCGCCTGGAAAACTAACGCCAGCGACCTTTCGAGGCGAGGCCGCTGATTCTCGACGTGATGAAGACCTCGCCCTCCAATCGACGCGACATCGGACCAACGGAAATTCGACTACGCCGGCGCCTGTATCCCAGCTGAACGACTTTTCAATGGACATACCTGTGCTGCTCGACGGTCGCAATTTAACTGCCTTAATAGACACTGGTGCTGACTACTCGATTATTAGCGGACAATTGGCACGTACCTTGAAGAAAGTGATAATGCCTTGGACAGGATCGCATGTACGTACAGCTGGCGGACATGTTGTAACGCCGGTTGGTTTGTGCACGTCCAGGCTACAAATACGAGGCTGCACGTTTTTGGTCAGCTCCATCGTGCTACGTGACTGCTCCCGCGAATTAATTCTCGGCCTCGATTTTCTTCGGGAATATGGCGCCGTAATCGACCTACGGCGACGCTGCATTTCCTTTTCGACAGTCAACGCTACGTCAAGGGACTCCAACCGCCGTACAACCGCCCTCCGTGTTTCCGACGACAGTGTCACAATACCACCTCGTGCAAGTATCCTAATTCAGGTGACTTCCGAAGGAACCAGTGACGGTGAAACAGTGGCAGAGTGCAACGTCTCCCTGCTGCTGGCGCTTGGAATTTCTGTGGCACGAGGCATCATTGACATTCGGAACGGTACAGCCGAGGTCATGATTACAAATTTCACCAATGAGCATCGTCACCTTTTCCGGGGCACTGCGGTCGCCTACGCTGAAGCCTTGGAGGACGTCATTGAGTGTTTTGCCTGTGAAGACAGTAGCCGCAATGGACAAACCGTAATAGATGTTGACATGAACAGTGCACTGCCAGAAGAGAACCAGAGGGCCTTGCGAGAGCTATTGTTTGAATTCAGGGCGTGCTTTGCTCAGTCGTCTAAAGTGAGTCAGACGCCAATTACACAGCACAGGATAATCACTTACGACGACGCAAGACCTATTCACCAACAGCCATACCGCGTCTCGCCGACAGAACGCGCAGCTATCAAGCAGCAAGTGAAAGAAATGATCGACGACGGCGTTATCCAGCCTTCGAACAGTCCCTGGTCCTCACCGGTCGTTCTGGTTAAGAAGAAGGACGGTACGCTTCGCTTCTGTGTAGATTACAGAAAGCTCAACAACGTCACAAAAAAAGATGTTTATCCGCTGCCGCGTATTGATGACTCGCTTGACCGACTACGACGAGCGAAGTATTTTTCTTCCCTGGATTTAAAGAGTGGCTACTGGCAAATTGAGGTTGATGAGCGCGACCGCGAAAAAACCGCCTTTGTCACGCCGGATGGCCTCTACGAATTTCGGGTGCTACCGTTCGGACTCTGCTCTGCGCCAGCTACCTTCCAACGCATGATGGACACTGTGTTGACTGACTTAAAATGGCAAAGCTGCCTTGTGTACTTGGATGATGTGGTCGTGTTTTCAACCAGCTTCTCCGAACATCTGAAGCGACTACGACAAGTACTTGAGGCGATTCGGACGGCTAACCTTACGTTAAAGCCGCAAAAATGCCATTTCGGTTACGAACAACTAAAGTTCCTTGGACATGTCGTAAGCGCAGAAGGCGTCCGTCCTGACCCTGAGAAAACCGCCGCTGTCGCAGCCTTCCCGACTCCTGCCGATAAGAAAAGTGTGCGGCGGTTTCTTGGTCTATGCGCGTACTACCGGCGCTTTATAGGCAATTTTTCGAAAATTGCCGAACCATTAACTAGACTCACTAGAGACGATACGCCGTTCGTTTGGAGTGCTGAACAAGAATCAGCATTCACAGAGCTTCGGCTTCGCCTGGCATCACCACCTGTTCTTGGACATTTCGACGAGGAAGCCGAAACAGAAATTCATACCGACGCCAGTAACGTCGGTCTGGGCGCGGTACTCGTCCAACGGCAGGAGGGAATTGAAAAGGTTATCGCCTACGCAAGCCGAACCCTAACACGCCCGGAGTCAAACTACAGTACCACGGAGAAGGAGTGCCTTGCTGTCGTGTGGGCAATTGCTAAGTTTCGACCTTACCTTTACGGCCGTCCATTCAGAGTAGTGACGGATCATCACTCGCTGTGCTGGCTTGCGAACCTCAGAGACCCCTCCGGACGACTGGCAAGGTGGAGCCTACGTCTGCAGGAGTACGACGTCACTATCGTGTACAAGTCCGGTCGTGCACACGAAGATGCGGACACGTTGTCACGCGCGCCAGTTGAGCCTGCCGCTCAGAGCTTCGAAGAGGACTGCCCTTTCCTTGGCTCCGTAAGCGTAACAGACTTGGCTTTACGGCAGCGAGCAGATGCTCAATTGCGACCTATCATTGAACATCTAGAGGGCCGCAACGTATCACTGCCCCAGCATATAACTCGCGGATTGTCATCCTTCTGCTTACGACAGGGCGTGTTGTACAAGAAGAACGCAGCCGCCAGCAACAAAACTTACCTGTTGGTCGTCCCCGCAGAGCTGCGTGAGGAAATTCTATTTGCCTGCCACAACGAGCCTCCATCGGGCCATCTGGGCATCACCCGAACCATCGCTTGGATACGAAAGTCTTACTACTGGCCGAAACTTGCCGCTTGCGTTAAACAGTACGTTCAAGCCTGCCGCGAATGCCAGCGCCGAAAATCCCCATCTGTTAAGCCTGCGGGATTACTTCACCCTATCGAGCCACCCAGAACACCCTTCGATCAAGTCGGCATGGACCTCCTGGGTCCGTTTCCCTTGTCATCTTCCGGCAACAAGTGGATAATCGTCGCTACAGATTATCTAACCCGCTATGCTGAAACTAAGGCGCTTCCTAAAAGCACGGCTTGTGAAGTTGCTCAGTTTTTCATCGAGAGAATTGTATTACGCCACGGTGCTCCATCCTGTGTCATCACAGACCGAGGAACAGCGTTTACAGCAAGGCTCCTTGAACAAGTTTTTCAGTTAAGTTACTCCACGCATCGCAAGACAACAGCGTATCACCCTCAGACAAATGGACTGACCGAGCGGCTTAACAAAACGATGACTGATATGCTGTCTATGTACATAGACGTACAGCACAAGACGTGGGATGAAATACTGCCTTACGTAACATTCGCGTATAATACCGCTACGCAAGAGACCACACGATTCACTCCGTTTCGTCTTCTATACGGTCGGGACGTTCAGACGATGTTGGACGCAATGCTCCCATGCGACATTGACAACATCGAGAATCTCGACGAAGATGCTGAGTGTTTCGTGCAACGAGCCGAGGAAGCACGTCAACTAGCCCGCGTAAACATCAAGAAACAACAAGGCGTCGATGCACAGCGCTACAACCGCTGCCACAGACAAGTCGATTATAAACCAGGTGACCAGGTGTTGGTTTGGACCCCTGTGCGCTGCAAAGGTCTCTCTGAGAAGCTTCTCAGTCGGTATTTTGGCCCGTACAAAGTGCTACGACAAGTGAGCGACGTCAATTACGAAGTCCTTCCGGACGGAAGCCAACCACCCCGACGCCGACAGCTACGACCCGAGATTGTGCACGTGGTGCGGTTAAAACCGTACCACACACTGTGACAATGTTTTTTTTTTTTTACGATACACGCTTCGTTTAGCATCGAGGCGATGCTCTTCAGGGAGGAGGGGCAGTGCCGCGCGCTTGATCTGCCAGCGCAAAAGAGGCAGACGAAGTGGCAGTTCCCCTCGTGCCATTGTTCTGTTTTTGGCTGCGCTGAGCCGACCGCTCTTCGGACTTTTGTGAGGACGCCTTAAAAACGTCTCCTGTCTCTTTAACGTGACAATATATATATATATATATATAGTGGATTGCTCATACAGAGCTGAGCACATGTCCAAGTTCTCGCAACTCCTGGCAACAGCTTGTACTACGTTTAGCTCGTAGTTAATTATTACTCCTTGACAAGAGAAGTAGTAAAGAGTCCTGACGAAAGCGTATTTGCCGACGTGCGTGTTGCCACCTCACAACCACGTACACTGCCGCATCACCCGCGCACTGATAAATCTGCTTCGAACGTGATCTCCGGGATGTAAAATTTACACGTGTTATTGCTCGATTTTCTTTTTACACAGTTTCCGCACAGCTGTGACTCTGGTAGTTACATCCTGCTCGGAAGCTGCACTCCAGAACGGCAGAGTTTGTTGTGAATTGGAGACTGCGTACCTTCGTGAAATCTCACGTGTCTCTGTTCACAGCGGAACAAGCTTGCAACTTTCGTTCCCTACAACTGTTTATCTTCATCGAGCACCCATATATATATAAACTAGTGCATAGTGGTGCCAGAAAACAAAAAGGGATGCTAATTATCCCAATGTGAGTGCTTATTGGTGTTGAGTATCTGTTTTGATCGTATTGGCAGAAAAAAAAACACGAAAGACTGCTGCTTTTCAAATACCATTCCGCACTTGGCAGCAACAAGATGCACATTTTTCAACGAAACGTGCACACTCAGCCCGTCATCGTATCTGCACACGGCCAGCGATGAGAACTGAAGGTGAGCTTAGCCTGATTAACGCCATCCACCAAGCGCAGCACTTCCCAACGGGTGTACTTTACGCACAGCCATGATCTTCAATGGCGGTAAAGTATCTTCGAATCCAGCCCCCGTTTGCTACCCTCTTACGCCATCGAATACATCGCATTGATATATACCTAAATCCTTCGTTGGGTGTGGCACTGCGTACAACGACTACAGCGAAAAAAACTTCGTGGCTACAATTCTCAAGCGATAACAGCATCAGCAGATTCCGGGCATTAGTAACTTAACGTCAGTTATCTTTGAGTACCAGGTAGCCAGCCGGTCTAAAAACTAGCTAACCTCCCTGTGAGGTATCTCATCGGGTATTTTCGCATTTTCAACCATAAACTGCCGACTTGGTGCTATACTCTTAGTTTTTCAAGTTTTGGGAATTCACTGAAACCGCGGGATGATTTTGCCGTCGATATTTCGTGCAGCTAAATCACTTGTATACCACTGAGGTGCATATAGAATTTTGATCAAGTTACTACACTTACTTCACGCGTCCACTCGAGAACCCTTATTTGCAATAAATTCACGGTATTCGAGAGACCGACATTGCGCCACGCGCTGGGCAAAGTATTCTGAACAGCAGCGCGATGCATGGTTGGAGACCTTGAAAGCCATGAAGTTTAAATTTTTTCAGAGCTAGTAAACACAATGTTGCGGAGTATTGTATGTAGAGTAACATTCCCCAGATCATCGGTAAACATGTAGGTTTCCTTAACGTTCAGCAATAAATACGCAATTATCCCACTTCTCAGGGGGGCTTATGCTACTGATATCGTATGAACAGCAAATGACGAAGCTGGGAATCATCTTAGCAGTGCTTGTCGATAGGGCATCAAAATGTATAAAAACAAGCAGGAGTTCATCGCATACAAACTGCGTAACAACGCACTGCCAGGTAGTTTACTGTTGTGTCCGTATATCCACATTCGCGCCTGTTACTCCTTCCATCATGAAACCCTACGAACTATATCAACGTGCTTCCGTTCTAACTTGGAGTACTTATTCATAAGTTTCAAAACAGTTAAAATATTTATTTTTAGTCAAGAGTTTCTCTGCCTTTTTGGCACCATGTCATGTCAGATTTGTTATACCTGTACGGTAAGAGTGATTGTGGTAACGTACTATTCAAAGGTCTGCTGACGTAGCAATATATATATATATATATATATATATATATATATATATATATATATATATATATATATATATATATATATATATATATATATATATATATATATATATATATATATATATATATAGGCAGGCATGGTGGTTGAGTGGCCGTAGCGTTGCATATAGTCTAGTAGATCCTCCGTGAGCGGTCACAACGTGGTTTATTTCGACGTTTCGGCCTAGAGTCTGGCCTTCATCAGGAATGATGAACGACGTTTCGACCTAGAGTCTGGCCTGATGAAGGCCAGACTCTAGGCCGAAACGTCGAAATAAACCAAATAAACCACGTTGTGACCGCTCACGGAGGATCTACTAGACTATATATAAATATATATATATATATATATATATATATATATTGCAATCAGTGCATTCTCGCGTATGGCTGCATCTACGCAAGAATGCACTGCCCTCTTTCCTATAACTTGCAAGATGGCTTTGCGAGTGCCCATTACATTCGAATAGTCCGTATTCGTCTCACTGCAACTCTATCGCACGCGATTGCGGCTCAATAAATGTAACATGACTTGTAGCATGTCGGAATTGTGCTCCCGCGCCCTATCACCTAACGTTTCAGGATGTTAGTGTATTCAGAAGTGAAGAATCAGATAGCTGTAAGCAAAATCCCATGTTTTCATGCTTAAGAATTTTAGTTTGGTATTTAGATTTTTCACACGTAGCTGCATAAAGTATATGACGCAACGCTTGAGAATTCATGCTAGCAGCACCTAATGAGGAATGCCTGGGTAGGGACGTTAATCACTGCATTGAATACACAAGGTTTAGATAATCTTTACAGCATTATGTAATAATTAGGAAATTGGTTGCATGGGTTTGTAATAAGTGCTAAGAAAAATTGTTAATGAATAGGTGAGCGGCTACTATCCGAACTTCGCCCAGTGACAGCGAGCTGACCCGGAACTCACGAGCCTTGTGGAATACCTCGAGAGTAACATCCCGACTATTCCGAAGGTTTTCAAGGAAGGACTGAAGTCGAAGAACTTCTCGCACCTTGGGGTCTTCTCGTGGTTCCTTCAGCACTAAGACCAGAGGTCCTTAAAGCTCTACTCGATGAACCGACTGCTGGACACCTCGGTGTTTCCCTTGCGCTCGCAAGAATAGAGAAAAAGTACTACTCACCCCAACTTGTCGCTGACGTCACTCGTTACGTCAGGGTCTGCCGAGATTGTCAGCGACGAAAGACACCATCGACAAGGCTCGCCGGACGTCTCCAGCCCAATGAGCCACCTCGCTCCCCGTTCTAGCAAATCGGCTTGAATTTACTGGGGCCGCTCTAGACATCCAATTTTGCGAACAAATGGATCATCGTACCTCACGCGCTACGCCGAGACAAGGACCCTGCCCAAAGACAGTGCCACCGAGGTAGCAAAGTTCTTCGTCGAGAAAATCGTCCTGTGTCACGGAGCTCCAGAGGGCTGATTCCAGACAGAGGTACGGCCCTTACGGCAGACTTAACCAAGGCGATTGTCAGGTACAGCCAGACAAGTCACCGTTGGAGCACCGCCTACAAGCCACAGACCAGTGGACTCACCGAGCGTCTTAATAAGACCATCAGAAACATGCTGGCGATGTAAGAGGACGTCGAACACAAAATGTAGGATGCAATTATTCCATGCGGGACCTTCGTTTACAACACCTTCATGCAAGAAGCGACGAAAATAACGTCGTACAGGTTGCTCTAAGGAAGGACCCCGGCAACGACTCTCGACTACGTGTTATCCAAGGTCTCCGACGAAGAAATCCTCGCTGTGAGCGATTACTGTCAGCACGCCGAAGAAGCCCGACTTCGCCCGCCTTCGTATGAAGTACCAACAGACGATCGACAGCTGCCGTTACACTTTTCGATGACGCTTCGTGGAATACCAAACCGGTATTCCACGAATACATCGACGTAGACACAGTGAAGAACTTTTGCGACGGTACTTTGGACCATACAGTGTAGTTCGACGTCTAGGCCCACTCGATTAGGAGGTTGTCCGCGACGGCATCACCAACTCTCAACGCCACCGATTGCGACCTGAAGTCCATGTCGCGCACCTCATAACATTTCATGCACGTTAAAAGGGTGTATTTTGTTGTTGCTGCTGCTGGAGTATTGTAAATTATTGCTTGTACTTTCTTGCATTATTATTTTATTTTTATCTTCTGGTAAAGTATCGGGACGATGCTTTATTTAGCAACGCCTCGCTCCTTGCTCAAGTTTGCCTATAGCCGCATTACACATATATGCGCTGCCTTGTACAACCATGCTCATTATGTAAAGAACCATTGAGATAATCGCAGAACCTTCAGATTCGACCACAGCCACAACGGGAACAATACAGATTCTTCTGGCACTTGCGTCACCGATAGGGATAACGCTGGAATATTCGACGGCACATGTATAAATGTAGACGAGCGTCATCGCTTGTCAGTTGATCAACGGCCTACGCTCTGTTTATTGCTATCGTAGCCAGTGTGTTGCTGTAGTCTGACTTTCCTTTTATGAGGCCACAAACTCGGCTCAATAAACAGTTTAACCTGACCACCCAGTCTGTTCCCTTCGTCCACGCCTCGACCCCGTGACAATATACAAGATCAGACTTGTGAAGTTTGTTTAAGAGTCCTGTTGCTGTAAATTCTATCTCGTTATGCTGGGAATGTGGTGGTGGGTTTGCGCGTTGACGTCGTCATGGGCACCACTACGTCACGACTCGCCCCCCTCCCCCTTTTTGTAACTGACCACTCTCCGCCAAAGTGGACATGTCCACGACGTGCACACTAGGAGAATTGCATCCCGTATCATAGATTCCTACAGATTAGGTTCGTTAAAGCACTGATAAAACCTCTGAATGTAAATATCAATCATATTGGCTCAACAAGTATACTAAATTCTGAACTTCAGATAAAATTTGGCAATATTTTACCTTCGAATGCAAAACAAATGTATCTGATATTTGAATGTCCAGTTACAATATTACTTGTTGTCAATAAACAACATCGGCGGATTCATCACTATCGAATGAAAAGGCTGGAGTAAGCATCCTCTGTCTTTCGCTCTACCGATATTTCTGAGCATGACTACCAGATTATACGCCTGCATTTATTGCTGAATAATTCGCTGTATTTTTCGTACTTCGTAAACTTCTTTCAGTCCAATCAGAAGCACTCATAATTACTGATTGTCTCTCAGTATGTGCTGCACTCTCTGCAGCAACAAATTTAGCGCTCATGAGTATGTTTAATAATTTAATACCCGTAATCTTGACGGAAATTCAGCTGCTACAAGTACCTGGTGAGTGTGAGATTAAACTCAATGAGATAGTGGACTCAATAGCCAATCTACCTTTGAGCGGACTTTTCTTCCCAATTTGACGCGATAGAGCATACGGGACAGCACAAAGATTTACGATTGCTTGTTTGCACAAAGAAATAGGCAAAATAACATTGGATGAAGTCAGAAACCTCGTACATCTTAGGTTTCACTGTAATAAACAGCGGTGTGTATCTCGGAAGGTATAGAAGATACATTTACCAAATTACGGTGCGAAATTCCGCATCTTAATAATTATTTACATAAAGCTGGGCTCACAGTGACTCCGTTAGGTCACTTTTGAAAGAAATACATGAAATAAACACCTTCTATTTATGGTCTTGCCGATATTCTTATAAATAGAAAAGACACCTTGCCGATCCAGTAAAAACGCTAGATTTAGATGTAAATGTTGCTGTAATTTTTACTTTTGGAGGGATTACATTAGGTTATAGGCATAAAGATCTTTGTTTTGCTGTGTTTGCGTACTTCTTGTGAAGAAAAACATTACCTTGCTTATATATTCTTATTTATTCTTATTTTAGAGTCCTAACCCATCTGATTGTCTGACTATTTTCGCGTGCAGTATTTCTATACATTATTGATGATTTGGGTTTTTAAACTTAATTTCATTGGATGCTTTTAGATTCATAGCCCACTAAGTTGAAGAGTCTGCCACCCGGTTCTCGGCCGATCAACCATTGTAGGCGAGTGCCATCAGTGAGTGAAGATTATTATTATCATCATTGTCGTCATCATCGTCGTCGTCGTTGTCGTCGTCGTCATCTATGTGGGCACATAGCTGTGTTTCGTAGGCGAGGACAAAGAAGAAAGAACGCAATGGAGGCTCACACTGTGCCACGTCGGAAAATCTCGACCTTACCGGCTCCTGCAGGCGGGTATCCTCTCGCTATAAGAAAGCCACTTGTCAGCATACCGCCGGCCACCACCGCGAGGTACCCACCACCGGAAATTCAGGTACGAGGTGTCGTCCACGCGGGGACCAACGTCAAGCAGGCGGCCCAAGCGGTGGCCTCGAAGACCGTTTGGAAGACGGCGGCCATCGCAGTTCACAACGCCACCACGACCACGATCGCTGCAGAGGCCAAGCGTGCTGGCAGAGGTGTTGGTTCAGCCGCAAACGGCGACAACCGGCTGATCCAGCCTCTGCGCGACAATCATCGCGGCTGGGCCTCCTGCGTGCTCTTCCTGGCGGCCGCGTCGATGTTGGTGCTTATCACAACAGCTTACTACCTGGCTCGCGGCCACTTACCCGGACACCAAAGGCAACCGGAGCTCCTTGAAATGACCCAGTCGTCGACACCGTGGAATTATGCGACTGGCAACAACGAGATCTCGATGCTCAATAAATTGGTGGTGACTGCGAATGCGACGGAGCCGCTTGATGAGTCCGATGGTGTACCGCCTCCCAAGTCGTCGTCTGCCACTCCGGAGAACGCGTCTGAGCTCCGGGAAGCGATCGACGATGTCCCTTTAGGAGTGTCGTCATCTGCCGCTACGGAGGAGGAGCTGAAGGAGCACCACAAGGTGTTGTCGATGCTGATCGTCGCAAACTCGTCGACAAAGCAGAGCGGAGACGAAGACGACGATGATGCAAAACAAGATACCGATTACTCTGGTGCTCTTGTGCAACGGAACTGTTCACAGAAGGCGCAGACTGACTGCTAGGTGATTGCCACCGGCCATTGAATAAAGTAGAAAGTATAGATAGCAATTTTACAAGTACTTCTAACACTATCCCTTATAACAATAGCAAGATCCCTCTATGGCAATATTGTCTCTTGTCATAATTATTGCGCCTAACGAAGAAATACGAGCCCTTAAATGTATACCTTCCTTAATTCATAGAAAAGGCCTCGTTCTCGCAGACTTTATGTCTTGAGGTGGCATGCGAGGGATTATTGGTCAAATGCCATCACGTAATAAGATCCCATACTACGTGACGCCCAACAGGCAAAAGTTGCCTCACACTCGCCGTAACGGCAATAGGTAGCACCGACTGGCGCTCTCACATTAAAACGCACACACATACCTCGTAAAGTAAGCGGCGGTTTGGCCGCCACCATTTCTCAGAAGTAGAGAATAACAAGCGTTGTTCGAATGTCGCAGGTTCGGATCTTATACCTGGGGCAACTCAGCTTTTCGACCACTTTTCTTTGTTTATAATTTGGTTGCAATTACTTTTATCGATATCCCGTACAATTTTCCTGGCACTATTGCCAGCTTTTTTAATAATATTGCGTCTAACAAAGAAAAACGAGCCCTTAAATTTACACTTGCTATCAAGCATAAAATAAGAGGTTTGCGTTTCCAGCCTGAGTAGCAGGTCAAATAGCCCCACTGTGTTGTCATCACCACTTGTGCCTCAGCACATCCATATCCCAGGTTTCTCTGAAATTGAGTGCTACGAAAATCTCTACATTCAGCTCCACCATGGTGGGATGCGAACCTTGTTATTTTTATAAGCGTACTGGCCCGCTCTTAATAATTACAGCTTGTGACAACCCCATCGAAAAGATACGCACTAATTTATCGCTGCGGCTTTCTGATTTTACTCCAATAATTTGATTGACGCGGCTCTCGTCGTACGCACGAGATCTTCGGTTCACCGCCGTCGCTTCGCAGCTGTTTTTTGTCGGGATAATCGTTGCTCTCTTCATAGTTAGTGCACCATTGGTGAGTTGTTGAACTCACCCAATTTCTGTGACAAATGTCTATTTACCGTCATGGCTTTCTCATAGGTGGCACAGGCGCATGAATGGATGAATAAACTTTATTTAGGTTCATAAGTTTTTTCTAAACACAGCAGTTTCTTTTAGAATTTTTTAAAGTGCGGCAGCTGATAACGCCTGTCCCGTCCCACCCTCCGTCGATGACGATGGTGGTGCCTCAGGTGACAGCTAGAAGTCCTTAAACCCCAGCGGCTTAATATTCTGCTAGCCGGATGGCCTGAAGTTTTTCGACCGACTATACGCTAGTCCTTGTCATCCGTGAGCAGCAGTAGGCCGACGGTGGCGATCCACAGCGGCGACCTCAGCCGCTGCGGAACGGCGGCCGGCCCAAATCCTCGCGCTATGACAAGAGAACCGCCTGCATTCGAAGTGTGTCCTTGTCTAACGAAAAAGTGAGTGGTGGCTGCGACATTAACGAGCCTGCTACATTCCCAAACCAACTGCCGCGCCGTAGCTGTTTCACAGTACCATGCGCATTGCACTTGTCCGTCGGGTAGGGAAGTTAGGGTAACACGGGTCGCCGAACTGGGGTGTGTGTTTGTAATAATCTATGGTCTGTCTCTTGTTTAATTTGTCGTGTAATCATGAACAATGACATCCATTTAGTCTGTAACATGGTTTGATGTCCATGAATGTGGTCAGGTGATCGCCCCGCGACCATTCCGGTTGCTGTTTTATTGTAACCGATGTGGCTAACACCCCGCTCTCGGGTGTAGAGGTGGTAACCGAAACAGCTTGGATGTTAATTACAAGGTAAATGTTTTACTGTTAGATTGGATTGAATAAACTTTTATTGGGTCCTCCAAAACACAGATCACTGTGTTGCAGGCCGCTCCTACGTGGGGACTGAGATTCTGAGCTCCTCAGCCGCCTCGCAGGCTTGGTGGACAGCCCAGAGCTGATCTGCCAAGGACGAGCTGCGGATTGCCGCCTCCCATCTGGCAGAGCTGATGTTCAATAGTTGAGTGAATTGGGTACACTGCCAGAGCATATGTTCTAATGAAGCCATTTCCCTACAATGTGGGCAAAGGTCACTTAGGTATAGGTCAGGGTACATGATGTGAAACATTTTCAAAGTGGGGTAGATCCACGTTTGCAAAAGCCTTAATGTAAGTGCTTGGGGCCGAGTTAGATTTTTGTGAGGTGGAGGGAAAATCCTTCTAGACAGGTAGAAATGTTGAGTGAGGTCGTTAGGTGTTGTAAGAATTTCTCCGTTATTCCCTTCACCGGTAGAACGCATGCCCGGGGAAGCGCGGTTAGAGAGGTCTCGCATCGCCTCGTGTGCTACTTCATTGAGACTGAGAGGGGAGTCAGTGATTTCTCCAAATTGGGCTGGGAACCAACTCCGAAGATGATTTGTTATGTCCTTTCCTTGTAGTATTCTCAGCGTTTTTTCTGAGTCGTCCCCTTTGCGAAGGCCCGTAGTGCTGCCATGGAATCCTTCTAGACGACTTAAATGTTATCCATCTTAAGTGTAAAGGCAATGGCCCCCTGTTCCGCAATGATTTGGTTTTTCGTCCTGATCGTCGCTGAGTTGACGACAAGGCCAGCCCCATCGACCACCACTGCCAGAAAAGCTTTCCCATTGGTGTAGGAAGTCGCGTCAACAAATACGGCCCCTCGTTCCTCGTTGGAGGCTTCACGAAGTATAGTCCTGGCCCTCGCTATTCTTCCAATGTTGTGTTCTGGGTGCATGCTTTGTGCTAGAGGAGATACCGTGACATTCTTCCTGATGTGGTCGGGAATATCATTGTACTTGCGTCTAATCGTCATTGGGTGTTGACCCAGCTCCTGCAGTATATCATTCTCGATGACCTTGTGTTAGATAACATTGCAAACTGTGTTCTCTCCTGGGCTTCTGCTATTTTTGCGAGCGTGTTGTGAATGCTAAGCTCAAGTAGACGCTCGGTGCTGGTATGTATGGGTAGGCCCAGGACCTTCCTGTTAACTTTCCTGAGGAGCACATTCAGTTTCTCGGACTCTGCTCTAGACCAGTTGTGCATTGCTGCCTCGTACGTGAAGTGGCTTAGAACAAACGTACGCATCAACCGGATGAGGTTGTTTTCCTTGATCCTATTTCGTTTGTTGGCCACTCTGCATATGAGGTGCGCCACACTGTCTGTTTTCCAAATTAACTTGGCTAAAGATATACTGTAAGCGCGGGTAGACTCTATCAAAATAGATTTCCTGTTAGCGCTGGTAGACTCTATCAACATGGCCAGGACTTTTATGGAGTACAACCTCTGGATGGCGTACCTCTGAACGTGGGTGGTCATATTGTAATGATGTTGAAGGACTCGGGGTGTAATAAAACGTATTTATTAAAGGGCGAACCTGTGCCCACAACTGAAAGGGACTATGGTCGTAGCACGTTACAGCAGAACACCAAAGATGTCTCCTTCTTCTACTTCTTCAAGAAGAGTCCCAAGCGCGTGGCGCACATCAGCAGGAGCCAGCTGGGTTCTCGTGCTATCATCATCGTCTCTGCGCAACACTAGACGGCGCGCATGTATGTCCCTGTGCGCGCGCGGATGGGCGCGTTGTTTGAGTGCAGGCACTATGTCGCGGCATAATGCCCCTCCTCATACGTATCGTACTGATGCGTAAGGCAAAGAATAGATTCGTGGTAGGCGTCACTGGTCTTCCGGTGATCTTTCATAGTATGGCTTCATCCGGACTACATGTACAACCTCTGTAGGGTTGCGGCGTTTTGAGCTCCCATGTATAGCGGATCTGACTTGGTAAGTTACATCGCTTACACAATTGAGTTCTTCGTAAGGCCCGAAGTAGCAGCTAAAAAGTTTTTCAGAAAGTCCATGGCGACGCACTGAGGTCCATATATATACTTTGTCACCTGGTTGAAAATGCGCTTCGGTACGACGCTGATTGTACCGATAGGATTCGATACGCTGTTGGCGGCGTATTCTGTATCTCGCCATATGTCGTGCTTCCTCGGATCTTTGCAGGAAGTCGTCTAGGCCAGGTGGATTGCTGCTTTCATCATTCAGTGGTAACATGGTATCCAGTGGAGTGGTGACTGTTCGGCAGAATACAAGTTCAAATAATGTTACTCGCGTTGTTTCTTGAACGGCTGTATTATATGCGAACGTGACGTAGGGCAATATTTCATCCCACAGCTTATATTCGACGTCGACACACATTGAAAGCATATCAGTCAGAGTTCTGTTCAGGCACTCCGTTAGGCCATTTGTTTGAGGATGGTATGCTGTAGTTCTTCTCTGGTCTGTATGGGTCATTCGCATCAGACATTTCATTAGGTCTGCAGTAAAAGCTGGGACACGATCTGTAATTGCGACGCTGGGTGCACCATGTCTGAGGACTATGTTGTTGATGAAGAACTTGGCAACTTCAAGAGCTGTTGCAGTGTACAGCGAGTCAGTCTCAGCGTAACGAGTGAGATAGTTCATGGCTACGATTATCCACTTCTTGCGTGCAGTCGATGTCGGAAACGGGCCTAGGAGATTCATACCGACTTGTTGAAATGGGGCATGCGGTGGTTTTATCGGCTGGAGGAGGCCTGCAGATTTCACGGATGGAGTTTTGCGTCTTTGACACTCCCGGCAAGTTGTCGCATAGCGCTGAACTGATGATAACAGTTTTGGCCAGTAGTATTTTAGGTGAATTCTGGCGAATGTACGGCTGACACCCATGTGTCCAGATGTTGGCTCATTATGACATGCGTGCAGAATCTCGTTTCGTAAAGGTGCAGGTACAACGAGTGAAAACTTGTCACCAAGAGGCTTGAAGTTCCTCTTGTAAAGGACCCCTTCTCGAAGACAGAACGAAGGGAGCCCTCTGGATAAAGTGCGCGGGACTTTGACGTTGAGTCCTTGGAGACGCTGTATAAGCGGCAGCAAATCGGGGTCATTTTGTTGTTGTTGAGCGATTTCTGATGCCTGGACGGCGCCTAGAAACGGGAGGTCTTCTTCCTCTGGCTCACTCGTCTCCGCTGGTGCGCGTGACAGGCAGTCGGCATCGCCGTGCTTTTTCCCAGATTTGTATACCACAGTAACATCGTACTCTTGTAGCCTAAGGCTCCATCTTGCTGGTCGGCCAGAGGGATCCTTAAGATTCGCCAGCGAACACAGGCAATGGTGGTCACTGACTGCTCGGAATGGTCTACCGTAGAGGTACGGCCGAAATTTACTTATGGCCCAGATGACCGCGAGACACTCTTTTTCGGTTGCAGAGTAATTTGTCTCAGCTTTCGAAAGCATGCGGCTGGCGTATGCTACCACTTTTTCTCGGCCGTTTTGCCGCTGGACAAGAATGGCTCCGAGGCCGACGTTACTCGCATCAGTGTGAATTTCATTTTGAGCAGTCTCATCGAAGTGGGCGAGGATTGGAGAGGCTTGCAGGCGTGTTCTTAACTCATCAAATGCTTCCTGTTGTTCACTTTCCCACATAAAGGGCACCTCGTCTTTGGTTAGACTAGTAAGTGGTTCAGCAATGTTCGAAAATTTTTTCACAAATCGCCGATAGTACGCACATAAACCCAGAAAGCGACGTACTGACTCCTTGTCTTTGGGTGTCGGGAACTTCACGATGGCAGCTGTCTTTTCTTTTTGGGATCTGGCCGAACGCCGTCGGAGCTGACGACGTGTCCGAGGAATCGAAGCTCTTCAACAGCGAAGTGGCATTTTTCTGGCTTGATGGTCATGTCTGCTGAACAAATGGCTTCTAATATACTGTGCGCAGTCGCTCTAGATGTTGATCGAATGCAGCGGAAAATACGACAACGTCATCGAAGTACACCAAGCAGGTCTGCCGTTTCAGTCCCGTGAGGACAGCGTCCATCTTCTCTGAAACGTAGCTGGCGTTGTCCACAGGCCGAATGGGAGCTCTCAAAATTCGTAGAGGCCGTCTGGGGTTATGAATGCCGTCTTTTCACGGTCGCGCTCATTCACCTCAATTTGCCAATATCCGCTCTTGAGATCAAGGGAGGAGAAGTATTTCGCACTCCGTAGTCGATCGAGTGTATCATCGATACGCGGCAGAGGGTATACATCCCGTTTCGTTACGCTGTTCAGTTTCCGATAGTCGATTCAGAATCGAAGGCTGTTATATTTCTTTTTAACAAGCATTACAGGGAACCCCCATGGACTGCTGGAAGGCTGGATCACGTCATCTGAAAGCATCTCCTCCACTTGTTTTTTGATGACATCTCTTTCCTTTTGCGATACTCGATATGGGTGTTGGTAAATCGGTCTCATGGCTTCTTCTGTTATAATCCTGTGTTTTGCAATAGCCGTGCGTTGCACCTTAGAGGACGTTGAAAAGCAGATCGAAAACTATTTTATAAGGGCGAACAATCGTTTTTTTTTATATTGTGGGAGCATATGGTTGACGTTAACTGATGCGTCGACGTTGCAGGTCTCTTGTGGAGTGGCTAGCGTTGTCGCTAAACTGCATAGTTCAGTCGCCATGCAGAACCCGTGGAAATAGACGACAGCCATACCTTGTGCGATGTGCTGACATTCATTCCCAAAATTCGTAAGGAGGACAACTGAGCGGCCATTCCTTAAGTGAACAACACCCCTCGCCACGCAACTTCCTTTGTTTAAAAAGAGCTTTACGTTTCCATTTGCTATTCCTTCGTGGTCACAAAACGCCTTATTTTCAACAAGCACCATTACACTACAGCGTGGTGGCACTGTGACGTCATCATCAACAACGCGCCGAGCAGTAAGACGTCACTTTTCTGATTCCTCTCCCGACATAGCTTGTTCGCTCGAAAACGTTACACTGGATCTGCACAGAATAATTATGGCTCCATTGGCTTGCAGAAAATCCATTCCTAGTACAAGCTCCCTTGAACAGTCCGGCAGTACGATGAAGTCAGCAACGTAAGTAAAGCCTCTTATTTCGAGCCTTGAGGTGCATCTGCCAAGCCGTGTAATAGTGTGGTCACCTGCCGTGAGTATCTGTGCCCCACTCCATTCTGTCACAACCTTTTTCAGTTTCTTTGCCAATTTGTGAATCGTTACCGAATAATCAGCGCCGGTGTCAACTAAAGCATTTAGCTCGTATACGTCTATTTTCAACCACAAATCTGAAGTAATCTTTGCACTGCTGCGCTTATCCTCTGTAAACATAGCATCGTCACCTTGAAACCGTAATGGAGGATCTTCGCAACTGTAGTTATCAGTGGCCTCAACTACACAGGTCGCTTGCTTCAGTTTTCCGGGTGTGGGCTTGTAGAACGGTGCCCAGACCCTGCGGAAGAAGCACGTGGGCTGGGTGATCGGTAACGCCTGGGCGATGGTGATCTTGGCTGATGTTGGCGTGGAGTGAGTGGGCTCTGGCGCGCGGACAAGTACTCTTCGATCTCCGTTGGCCGTTCACCGTTTCGAGGGCATGATGCGTACAACGGAAAGCCCCTTAATCCTCCTTGTCGGTAAGGGCAGAACCTATACAGGTGACCTGCTTCCCTACAATGAAAACACAAAGGCCTGCGCTCATGGTCACGCCAGATGTCCCTTTTCCGGGGCCTTTGATCCACGTAGCGAGCTACACCATGGGCTCGTGGCAGGTGGGTAGCCGTCGGTTGCAGTGGACGAGGTGCGCTGCGTACCATCTGTGGGCAAGGAGAGGACATCGCAACTTCTGCATTAGTGTGCGCCGCGGGTGGTCTGAGTATTTCAGAGTACGTCGGCATGCGTTGTATCGGCTGTGGCGCACGCTCCGGCTCACGTATCATTTGCCTCAGTTCATCTCGTACTACGTCGACGACAGACAGTGTTGCTGTAGTGTGAGGTGCTTGCAACTGGCTGAGCTCTTCCCTGATCACCGACCTGATGAGTTTTCGCAGGGTGCCCATGTCACTTCGCTGGCGTCCAGAGAAGACATTGGCAGGTGCGCAGTTTATGTCTCGATTTTACTGTCGAGCACGCTGTTCTAGCGTTTTATTGATGGCTGTCGCTTCCGTATGAAACTCCGCAACTGTTCGTGGTGGGTTGCGGACGAGAACAGCGAATAGCTCTTGCTTCACCCCACGCAAGAGCTGGCGTAGCTTCTTGTCTTCAGTCATGGGAATCCGAAGTCCTCCAAAGGAAAGTATACGCGGCGGAGCTTCTCTCTCATCCCAACCGTTCAAACGTGCCACTCTCTCAAAGAGGTTCAGCCAATCTTCTACGTCTTCATACAAGTCGCCATAAAATACTGGTGGCTGGTGAGGTTGATTTATCACCATTTGGGATGGTGTTACATGACTCGTCATAGTGGCGGCGTCCATTGACTGAGTTTCCCTTGGCGTGAAGTGGAGTGGACTGAATTCTGGTGAATCACTTCGAAGACGGCGACTGGTCCTCTGATGCACAGGTGTCAGCTCCCCAGGATCAACTCGCTGGTGGTCGGGGCTACGCTGTCTTGCGTTCGTAGGGCTTTGATTCATTACCCAGCACCACCACCAGAAATGTAACGATGTTGAAGGACTCGGGGTGTAATAAAACGTATTTATTAAAGGGCGAACCTGTGCTTACAACTCAAAGGGACTATGGTCGTAGCACGTTACAGCAGAACACCAAAGATGTCTCCTTCTTCTACTTCTTCAAGAAGAGTCCCAAGTGCGTGGCGCACACCAGCAGGGGCCACCTGGGTTCTCGTGCTATCATCATCGTCTCTGCGCAATACTAGACGGCGCGCATGTATGTCCCTGTGTGCGCAGTGATGGGGGCGTTGTTTGAATGCAGGCACTTTGTCGCGGCAATATAAGGCTTTCCCAACTTTGAAATTGCTTCGAGTATGAATGAGTGGTAGATGCTATCAAACGCTTTTTTGTAGATATAGGCACAGAATGGCTCTGATGTCTCTGGTTTCGTTGTCGATGGCCTGGTGTTTGACAAGCTTCATTGCGTCTTGTGTGGATAGCCCTTCCCTGAATCCACCCATACTGCTACGTGGTTTTGCTACTGTTATTTCTACGTAACAATATTATGTGTATAGACGTCGTTATCCTCCTAGTACTTGTTTATCCTGTGCAGTATGGTATGATCTGCAACCTTGCCGATACATGATGTCAAGAATATTGGGGACTTTCCTGGCTTGGCTTAGGAATGAGGATCGTGTTGGCCAGCTTTCACTGCTCTGGCCCTCTGCACTCACTCGATGCTGCATTGATTATATCCTTCAGGGTCTCGATTGAATCGTCATCGAGTTTACGAAGGGCCTTGTTTGATATACCCTCCGGGCCAAGGGTCGACCCGCCGTTGAGATCATGCAAGGCTCTTCTGATCTCCTAGAGTTTAAAATCGCCTTCAAGGCCTAGTACTGTATACTCTGTGGTGCCAATCCTCTTTTGATTTGGAGGTGCTTATGCACGAGCCACTGCACGACTTGCTGTTCAGTGGAGAGCCGTATCTCTTTATGCGGAATTCGAGCGACAACATGCTTTTGATTTGGTTTGATGGTGTGTTAGTTCAAGAGATGTTTTAGCATATTGTGGAACCAGTACAACTAGTAAAACAGTTGAAGCAGTGAAAGAGCAAGGGATTGTGGGATGCACCGTCTGTAGCCGGTTTCCGGTTCGAGAAGAGTAGACGACGGCGATCAGCTCTGCCGCAAGCCTCAGATTATTCGGGATTCGCACGCGCGGTCGCCCATTTAACTTCTTCTTGATAAACCATGGTCAGTTGTTGAGCCGTTGGCTGCTCCAACTCGAGCATGAAAGGGAAAGACAGGTATTCATTCCCATGAAATAACCAAAGAAAAATGAGGTGGGCCGTAGCTTTGAAGAGAGCCACAGCAACATGTAGCCTTTGGATACCGAACGTAGGAGCCAGTGTGTGCGAATACTATTTTATCACAGGAGCATGTGTATACCGCACTAATAAAAGGCTTACGCATGAAATGGCTGCAAATATTACATCGAGAAATAAAGTTTCGCGCAGGCGCGCCTAGCAAAGATATGGGAACACGCGGGCGAAATCTACCTACCACATGAGACGATCGCCGGCCATTGCGCACATAAGACAAAAAACGCGAATGCGTCCCTCAAAAATCAGTTTACACGAAGCGCTGGACGAGTCGTTTGCATTTAATTCGTCAAACTGTGTAGGACGGCACACAAAGGAAGGCGTGCGTTAAAGAAGAAACGCAGGGTGTCGACTATTCGGCGCCGTCTATGTCTTACTGTACCGCTTATGCGCCGCAATAACGCGCAGCTTGACAAAGATCAGCGTTCAAACCTGGCCTTGAGTGAAAAACGCATCTTATAGTGTGCTTTAGGTTAGAAAAAAATAGCAGCATATCCACGTAGTGAATGATGAATAGTGGGGCGAAGCATCCGTTCTTCCATTCGTTCTTGCTTCCGTCCATCCATGCGTGCGTCTATGTGACCGCCCGTGCGTCGATCCGCCCGTCCGTGCGTGCGTCTGTTCGTGCGTCCGCACGTTCATCTGTGCGTCCGTCCCTGCTTTCGTCTATGCATCCGCTACTGCGTCCGTCCATGTGTCCATCTGTCCGTGCAGCCGTCCGTGCAGCCATCCGTGCGTCCATCCATGCATCTGTCTGTGTGTCCGTTCGTCCACCTATTCAACACTCCAAGTACCACCATCTCGCATCTTTTCATCATATATTCCTCATATAGAAGCACCGTCATCCAGCCGACATTCCAAGGACTGAACGAGAAAAGGCACACGCACACTTTCTTACGGCTTGCGCTTCGTGTCTACTTCCCACCTTTAACCACCTCGAGTTCATGGTATATACTAGTTCACTGTATTCCTGGCACTGCGGCCCAACGCTCGCAAATTCTTTTTAAAATATTGTTACGAGTGACTGTGTTTATTTACAGATGAGGTGACACGGCGTTGTGAAATAGCAGCGTACTTCTGAGACAGGCCTAGAACGCTTCCACCTAATCACACAGTCCAGGTGCCGCTCCACTACTCTTCTTCTTCTTCCGCGCCCCGTAGGCTTGCGCATCTTCGTTTCATTTCCCCCGGCGGCAGACGAAGCTCGCCGAGCGAGTTAAACAGGCCTAAGATGGTACTGCTTGAGGCGGGCTACGTGAACAATTTGCGTAGTGCGCGAACGCCGGTTATTGGCTGTGAGTCGGGCGACAACGTAATTCACGTCACTGAGACGAGTGACTATCACGAATGGGCCGGAATAGTTTGCTAGAAACTTCCGGTACAATCCTTTTTTACGGACAGGAGTCCACAGCCACACAGTCACCAGGAAGAAACTGTACGGGGATATGCTTGGCATCGTAGCGACTCTTGCTGTGTTCTTGCGTACGGGTAGACGGTGGCGTAACGGTAGACGTCTCGTCTTGGACAAAGTCAAAGACTGAGGCATAGCGTGCGATCACCTCCTGCAGCAGTGACCGTTCAGTTGATGGAAGTGACTTGTTAATCATACGGTCAATGCTGGCAGAATAGTCGGGGTACGAGTAGGCGTGGGGTTTCTTTACATCCACCAACAGTTGGAGTGACCGTATGGTAAGAGTACTTTGCTCTTGCAAGCTTGCCAATTTAAGTCCTGCAGGCAGATATATGGGCTGCGCGGAAACGTTCACAGTCCACAAATCGGCACAACCATCGACGATAAGCACGAGGCAACGAGGCACAATAACGTTTTTCTTAAGTGCGTTACTGAAGTTCGGCTCGGCTAAACAGTAGTAAGAAGCCGCACAAGAACTCGAAGAGTTTACACGCACAAACATTGCGGTATGTGGGGCCAAGCGGACGTCTTCACACACAGAAAACACTTCCAAGCAGTCATCAATGGTATCTTTCGTCAACGGAGACGGCAACACGGGACGAAAAATAATCCCACCACAATGAAGAGTTTCACCACATTCCCGCAAAAAATCTATACGTAGAATGACGTCGTGGGTTGCTCGTGCAAGCACCGTTAGTTCAGCTCGAAACGTTTGATTTCCTACAGAAAGTAAAACAGAACAAACTCTAACCGGGCTCAACGTTTCTCCCCCTACGCCGCGGAACGTAGCACTCCGATTCCAAGCAAACATTACTTTCGTCCTAAGGCGATTTTTAAAAGACATGCTGATTATGGAAACGGCAGCACCAGTATCAACTAGTGCAACAGTACTCACATTGTCTACAAAAACACTCACTTTGTTCTCAACCATCACAACACAAGGGGGTCTTGCGGAAGATGATTTTGCGGCCTCGCCCCCTTTCGTCGCACCAGTTAGTTTCCCAGTGGTGGTGGCGTGCCCGAGCGCCGACGCGGAGACGGGGATCGCTGTTGGCGTGTGGGTGGTGGGGTAACGCTGCGGTCGGAGCAAGGCGAGTCAGCACGTGCAGCGTGTTGCTGTTGGAAAGAGCCCTGAAATGGTCGAGACTCGCCATCAGGTACATAGGGCGTGTACACGTTGAATCGTGGAGCTCGCTGCTTTAGAGCCATTGGCAAGTCATTGAGCATTATCTTTCATTGTTCAACAACGCACAGAAGAAATCTCTCACCAGCACCACCTTGGAGGTCAAAATGTGATACTTGTTACACACTACTACTAAGGCCATGAGGGACGAATAGGTGCCGTTATAAGGAGATTCGCCTCTTTTTTCTTTGTTTTCTTGAGTGATTCGTGATCTGTGAGAATATTGGAGGTGCTGTGTGTTACATCCTGCCTATGTTCTCTTGTTTGTACACGCCACTGAAGTGATTTTGTTGCACCAGATAGTTGTACTCACCTGAATTGTTGTTACCAGTTTGCAATAAACTTCCCTGTTTCGCCCCTAAAAACTATATCTCAACACTCTCAATAAGTACAGCGCTTTGTGCCGATCGACCGACAATGTCGGTCGATCGGCACAAAGCGCTGTACTTATAGCCGGCCGAAGCAGCAATCCTGAAATGAACTTTTAGCACACTGCTACAGTCATCCCCATCCCCTGAGATTTTTCAAATTGTGATTTTCATCTGCAGTAACGTATCACATATATACAATGAAAACTGTCTTCTCTATCGACCGATCTTGTGGCAAAACTGACAGTATAGCCCAGAGCAGCATAAAAGCATTGCAGATCATTTTAGTGCAATAGAAAGGTTTCCTTACCGTTCATGGCTTTCGTATTTTGTCATCCTCGCAATCAAGGTTAGCAAATGCACAAAAAGAAAAACAACTCTTAAAGCACAGGCATTGCATGGAGAGGTGCTTTTTTCAACAAAGCGGTAAAAATGCAGGCGTGCCGCTGCTAACCCACGTGGTGCGTCGAACCGGAAGCCATCGTATCCCACAGTTCCCTGCAACTGCCCATAATCCCGATCACCTATTGTGCTGGATCCACTCGACGTACCAAATCGCGATTCCATCCCGGGGATTGCATGCTACATCATACGTCACCCGTTTTTGCACTCCTCCTTCGATCCACGGGGAGCGATTCGTTAAACAGCGGAGACCCGAATCACAGTTGAGATCACTTGGGATTTTTGGCGAAAGAAACAAAACTCACGGCGGCAAAACGTTTTCGGCTGGCAACAAGCGTTCTTTCCAATCCAAGTCGCTTTTGCTGTGAAGAGCGCGCAATACGATGGCGACGCTAGCCACTGTAGCGACGCTAAAGTGTTTACGACGCTACTGTAATCTGAAATGTGCATGCACGCAGTACGCGGCTGTCGTTGAAAACGGATGAAGTTATGCAGAACTGCCGTGGGTTGGTGCGCCATCGCCTACGCTCCTGAGAGCGAGAGTAGGGCCGGTCCGTCCACGCCATCTCCGCTGTCGTGTTGATGCGAGCCGCGGAGAAATAGACAACACGTCACATGTCAAGTGACTGATCCGTCCGGGATCACATCTGTCGTGTGAATCCAGCATTACGTGCTTTCGTCGCGATAGCATCGCTCGGCGTTTCCGCATCGACAGCCGGAGTGACACCTTGCACTTTTCCGGTACGCGCGCTGTTGAAGAGAGTCAACGAGCGGGCACGCAAGTAAAAAAGGGCGCGTGTGCGCAGTGTGCGCTTTCGAGCTTTGCAGACAGCCGTCAGAAGGCGCTTCAGACTGTTTGACACGTGTTCCCGTGATACGCAGTATTTTGACTGCCACTGTACATTGGTCTCATCAAACTCTAGAGCACTGACTTCATTATATTCGACTTATTTATCATAAATAATGCACCCCGTTGTTCTACGCTGGTCAAAATAAGAGTTTACGGCTACGCTTAGAACTTTGTAAAAAATTGAAGAACCCTTTAGCTTCCCCTTTAAGAGTTGAACGTGATAGCGAAATCTGGCCCCGAGTGCACCCTTCGACCGCTAAGTGCATACTTATTAATGTTTTCTTACATACACACGCAGGCACACAAAGACGCACACAGTAGATTGGACCAGCGCGCGCTATTATCGCCGAATGGGCTTGTTTTCTTCCTGACACCCGTCGAACAAAATGCGTTAAAAAGGTCCTGAAACACTTTCTCAAGCAATCATTCACTAGAAGAACTCATTGCTTCAAGAAATGAATGCCGCAAAAATTTAAGAATCCGTCCAGTGCGAGTAGAGTCACAAAGGTTTGCCGCATGCTGCAATTGTATTATCTCTTTCTCGTCCCAACGAAAGTGCTGGAAGCTAAGCAGGGAGGGGTGGCAGGCAAAGAAACTACTGCGCCTCGTAATTTTTAGCCATTATTTTTTCTTCGAACGCGCAGCTTTTTCAGTGTGATCACGCCCGCACGCGGAGGCAAGTAGCGGCCTCCCACGGCTATCTCGGTAACTTGATTTTTCTGTTACAGACACATAGACTGTTTCTCGCTCACAACCAACAGGGCCGATGCAGGCAGAAGGTTTTCTGTGACGCGAGGTCTCTAATGCAATCACGTTGAAATGTGAAGGCGAAAGCCTAGTCGGACCCATCGCGATAAGGAATGAATTTTTGCGTCCACGTGGTGATACATAAGCACCGGCTAACGAAGTTTTCATCATGGGACAGCCGCGCAAGAACCCATAGCCTATAGCGAGCTTACAACACCTCAATTTGGCCCAGGCTTGAGTTGAAGCGAACGCGCCCAACGCACCTCCCTCCATCTATACCGTGGTGCTCGGAACAGTGCACCCTTGGCAGGGCCATCGCCACAGTACCGGCGTCGAACACGTTTATCAGCTTTTCAAACTCTGCTACGGCACAGCCACTCACACGAGCGGCGAAACAAAATGAAGCGCAAGAAAAAAAATTGTAGTGCTCACGTGTTTTTTTCCTCGCTCAAGTGAATGGTGTATATAGAAGAAGTAGACGAGGCAGAGCTGACGTGCTTCCTTCTTTTATTCCGATAGCTATTACAGGGGAACTCGGCTGTATTTTTCTGCCGGCGTCGCCATCGCTCACCATATATATATAAATATATATATATATATATATAATATATATAAATGAGACCCTCGTTAATGAATAAGGAAAAGAAGTGTATACCTAAGGGCTTCTTTTCCTTATTCATTAACTAGGGTCTCGTACTGGCAGACTTGGTGTCACTAGGTTGTATACGAGGAACTATTGTTCAGCAGCCCGCTCGTAATAACTTCGCGTGCTACGCGACGCCACACATGCGCATAAAAGGGTGTTTTTCACTCGCCCCTTGTCTTATAGATGGCGCTGACCGACACTCCTACTTCTAAATTTACATATAAAACCAAAAAGGTGGGGTGAGGGAAGGCCGCTGTGATAGCTCAGTGGTTAGAGCATCGAACGCGTTGTTCGAAGGTCGTAGGTTCGATTCCTGCTCACGGCTAGTTATTTTTTCACCCACTTTTCTTTGTTCTTATTGACATTCTGTCTGTTAGATCTCATTAATATTGTGTCAAAAACACGGAAAAACGAGCCCTTAGGTATACAATTCTTTCCATTAAATATATATATATATATATATATATACATATATACATATATATATATATATATATATATATATATATATATATATATATATATATATATATATATATATATATATACGAAAGCGCAAAACAGAACATCAATTCAGAAAACGCTAGTACATCTGAGTTGTAAAAGCGAGGCTTTAGTCACTGAGCCACGAATGAGCACCTCCTTGAAGGTTTGAATGGCAAGCAATTTACATCTACTCCTTACCGGTAGCGACAGGCATATCGGGGGGAACTATCGTGTTTTCAGCATTACCAACAAGACGGCGGAACGACCACGCGTCGCAACATCGTCTCGACGCGGCAGCACGTGCTCTCACCTCCCACGCGTACTTTGCCCCCGCGGAGAGTGGGCAGGGGGGACGCTCACGTGTGTGCTTGCTTAGGTCGTTGTGGGAGCATTCGTACGCCTTTTCTAGTCTTGGGGTTTCACCGGAACAATTTTGTTTTAGTTACCGGGCGCACAAGGTTAACTGCAATCGTTTCACAGTCTGCGTTTGCGAAAAGGGCGTGCTGCTCAGACACAGTGAAGTTACGACTGACACGCTTATTGGCGTTGATGTGTGCCTGTGAGCGCATTTCGTGCGTCATTTGTGTGTAAGAAACACGGGGCACGTTTTAATCAGCTCGCCATTGTGCCTGTGGCTTTCCAATTCGTTAGTAGCGCATTCATTGCTTCGCCTTTGCGGCAAAGCTGAGACAGTTTCTAGACCATACATTTGGACCTCACAAGACCACGCAACCGACATTTAAAGCTTTCACTTTTAAGAAACCTTCATGTATCAACAGATGTGCGTATACTAATATCGGTTATCACAACTTCTTGCCTCTCCTAGAGATGGCGTAAAGCAACACTTAAAGTCAGGCCTATTTACGTTCAGGTGAAGTACACGTTTAGGATGTTGCGCATGGTAAATTAATGCTGCAGGACGCTGCCGTAAACGTAGCGTACGCAGCGTGAAGCACGTTGCGAACGTACGGCCTTGCGTATGCTAAAGCTCTCTAATGACGAATTATTGGGAGGAGTACTGCTCAAAATAATAGCAGGAAAACCTTTTGTGACCTTTGCGCAGCATCGAATTCTACAACTATTGATATGCGTAGAAGAAACGTTGCCAGAAATATTTGATTCAAATAGGGAGGGGGGATTCAATCACTGTATGTGCATTGATGGCGATTTCTGCATTATCATGACACAAAGTCACGAGAGAAGCGACAGCTCAGACTTGTGTGAATGTTTGATTGATTGTTCTTGGAGCGACAAAGTGGGAGCTGGCAAAAACTTGAGGTGGGTGGAGGGGGGGGGGGTGATCTCCAGTCCTTTCTGTGTCTAAAGCTGAAGACGTCCCTGCGAATTGGTGGGCGGCTTCACTGAATGCGAACCACTACTGACATATAAGGCGCTGAACAATGGGGTTTTATACAGCTACAACTAGCCTGAAGTTCCAGGACTAAATAGTAATCACAACCACTAGAAGTTTCAAGGCGCCATAAACATGAACAGGACACGGACAACGTTTACGAATTGTATGCTCAATTGATGATAGAACGAGATTGGACCTTTACGCTGGTCGGTGACATTCAAATGGCTCACTTACGCAGCCCACCTTTAGCATTTGTGAATAGCATCTGTTACTATAGACGAGAAAAAAAATGGAGGATCCTTAAGCTTCGCTTCTAGAAGATAAATGTGATAGCAATACTCTGTCCCTTGTGCGTCTACTCCGAACACGTGAAATCATTGTCTCTGTGTCGTCGTATCATCGTCCGATGGCAATGTTCCCTTGCACCACACATTATTTCGGCGATATTGCATGTATTGTAAAACATGCATACAGGGCGCGTATGCTTGTAAAGCATGAAATTACTGGAACTGCATTTCCCAGCAGAGAAGGCTCTTTTCGCTGTATTCTCAAGCAGACGCGTGGCTGTGTGATAGAACACCCTGTTACTATGCAGACGACCAGGGTTTGATCTCCACTCAGATATTTGCATCGTTCTCGACTTTTTGGTCGCGCACATGCTGATTTTTTGCTCATAACCAATGACGCTGACGACGTAATTTCTGGGAAGTGAGCTTTTCAAAGCTATCGCGTAATTATAAACAGTACCCCTGCAGGGACGATTTCACCCGCATTTATTAGTACTTCATACAAGAGAAAAAGAGAGTGGAGTACGGAGAACTATTATTGACCGCTGTTAGAGTGGACCTTCGTCGCCACGGCCAATGTTTACCAATTTTACCATGGCGTAGATGGTGGTGCAAGCGGTGGTTTATCCGTGTTCGTCCGCATCATCCTAGTACGTGCCGTTGCCGCGGCGAGGCATCCCTCCTCCACGGCGCAGGCGGGATCCCCGGATTCCGTAGGCGGCTAGCGCCAGCGTGGCCCCGATCACCAGGCTGAAGACGAAGACCATCAGTGGACGCCAGCAGCTTGGAGAACGGGCGAGAGCCATTAACTCCTGGCGCATTCGCTGTCTGTCGTTGTTGGTCCTGCCGTGGCCGGACGAAGTGCGCGCTCGGCCGGACGTCGCGTACTCTACCGACGGGAGAAGAGGCCCCGGACCCTGGGAGAAACAGAACTCATTCTGAATGTATAACAACGACACGTTTCGTTTCGCGTTGTTTTTACGTCGCATGGGTTAGCCTTCTTGCACTGCTCAAAACCAAGGAGAGCACAGTATCCCTCGCTTGTTCACGCACAGGCGCACCACTTAATATGGCTCAGTATGCATACCTTCAAAGTAATAAATTGATAGGTTTAATTGCATTCACCAAATGCGAAAAGTGACTGTCGACACCAACGACCTAAAATGTTACGTGATTGCAGTTGCCGTCCAGATGACGTCCTCTCTGATGACCCAGACCCCAATTTTTTTGACGCCACTTAGACCATAGAGGTTGCTAAAACTAAGCAGAGAAGGACTGTGGCGCTGCGATCATTCAGCCACCATGAGAAATTTGCCTAGTCTTTATGCTTGTGGGTTTCGAGTGCACTTGTGGCCTTGTTTACTGCAGTGTTTCGGTTTTGTTTCAACTTAAATAACGGACCCGTGTAAAATTCGTGTCTCGATTTGAATTGGTGAGCCTGAAAGATTAAGTTGGTGAATCGCAACTGCTAAACATTTGCTGAACTCCGTATCGTGACAGAGTGGCTCCAGGCCACGCGAAGCCGAACGGAGTCGAAAGAATGAAGGCTATAGGCACATATCTGCACTAGCCATCATTGTCATGCTGGCTAAACTGTCCTGTGTTATAGCCCAGACCCTAACTACTGAGTTCCCTCTAATGTAATACATTACATGCGTGGGAATTCTATTGCTATGGCGTCAGAAAAGCTAACTCCAGGTCAGGCCTGTAGCCTCAAGGAGAACACTGCAGCCCCACACTAACCCCCTCCTTTCCCCAACTCCTCTTGAAGTTTGGTTGGGAGGTGTTTTACTAAGGATAAATAATCAAAATAACTGTTTTTTCGAGTTTTTCAACGAGTGTACCTCCTCCTGCCCGTCCAAAAAAATCCTTGCTAATGGCCTGCTCTAGAGTATGATGTCTTTCGACTTCCATGACGTCACCGCTTGGCCAAAGATATGCCAATCACGGAGACAGTGCTGGACCACGTCACGTGCAGAAACCTTTGGAAATCAGGGGGAGGAGGGGAAGGCGAGAGCCAATTGTATTATCCGAAAAAAAAAAGCCAAGTCGAAGTAGATTTTGTTGTAATACGGCGGGCGCACGATCACTAGAAGAAATACGCAAACAAAGCAGGTGCTGCACTGCGAACAAAGGTGCTTCTTGCGTCGGTTTTCTAGTGTCAGTGTTTGTGTGCGTGCCATATCCTGTGAATATCAACAAATACCAACAAAGGGCGTATCCAAGAGACGCGGTGATGTTGGGGGTGGAAACCCCAGGAATTTTTCGATTTTTCTTACTTAATATCCAAGCACACATACACACGCACGCACGACCAAACATAAAGTATGGTTAAACGTTCTCGAAAAAAATTCTGGCTACGCCCCTGGTGCCAGCTGTAGCCCAATGAGCCGTGCTATTAAAACATACTTCGATGTAGGGGAGTGATCGTATAGCTATAAAATCCTATTAAACAATAGTTGCTGTATATTTCATGTAGGTACTTAATGCGACACGGTAAAATTCCTTACAGCCTGGGTTGCTTTTTGAGAAATAATAACCCTGGGAAAACATTTCATGCCATGCAGTTTCTCTGCGACAATCCAATAAGATTCAGCGCAGAGCAATACAAGAAGTGATGGTTCCAAAATGAGTTCAAATACGCAGATAGAGTGCAGTAAGATGAAACACAATGACGAAAGACCAGATTATACACACTAGTGAAAATTTACACGTTCCTCAATGCGCTTCCTCTTAAAATGATGATGTACCAACAAGCTTATATTCCTACCCTTCGCATCTTTATGGTAAGGTCAACAGGTTTCTGTCACACTTCCATTCGCTCTACGACAGAGTGAAAATCTGTCGGTACTGGAATGAGAGAATGCATGCATGATCCACGGATTCTCTATGGAAATAATTTTGCATCTGTATAAAATATCCGCCACTGAAGTTTTTATTCACTTCAGATGAACGTAAGCAGATAGACACTAGACGTCATCTGTCCTGAGTTTTCATGGCTGAATACTACTTTAAATAAAAAAGGGATTTGCGTCCCACAACATTCTCTTGGTTGCTTTCATTTAAAACCAGGCTATCTGAATGCACTGTCTATTAGCACGCGTTTAGGGGCTAGTTGAAGCATTTCCGAATGGGAGAATTGCGCGAAGAACACAGTACACCAAGGACACAGACGATGAAACCTCCACAGGTATCATCGTCTTAGTCTTTAGTACATGTGATGTGTTTTTTTTTCTGCGCAATCCTATCTCTTTCTGAATGAATGCACCGTGTTAACGTGCACTTCAGCAAAAATAACCTGTCTGACTAGGTGGTCCTGCAAAGTTGATGTGGGTGAGAAGCGTGACAAAAATGGTCATACACAGTCTTCGCCTTCCATGCTGCCTGCGTGAATCTTTCTATTGCACCTATTTCTCCAACCAAGATGTCTTGCGAGTGTTTGATTTGGACCAGTCCTACGAAAAACGCACCACCAGAGAACCTGAAGGTGACTGGTCAAACGCATATTTAGTTTCCGCCTTTTCATCAGTGTGGCGATCTAGAACATTATCGGATACTTACGTTCAACGCACTGCTGTACAGCACTGGCTGCACAGTCATCGGATGCGCCCGGACTCCCTGACGACGTCCTGTTGGAGCTGGAGCAGGTGGTGCAGTGCCACCAATGAAAGCCGGGACGTCGCCACCGGCTGCTCGTCGGGAGGACTCAGCATCAAAAGACATCGCGAAGGTTCCTCAGAACGCTTGCTTGCTAGCTTGATCCTTCACAACGTTTCGATGACCTCGAGGTGACAATGCTCTTCGTCTTCTTTTTCTTTTCAACTATATCTGTTTCCGGAAGCAGACATTCGGAAGGGTTTTAGCTAGCCTAAAATCCTATGTACCTAGCAGTAACTAACCAGAATCAAGGTCTCGAAGATAAATTGAAATATTACAATGCAATAACAGGGTTCTTTGTGCATCGGCTTAGGATCACTCGAACATGAAAACATCTTCTTTTTCTTCTCAGTCGACGCACTGTCTCCCACCCCTCAGGACCACACCTGCGTTCGCATGGGCTCCGTGACCAGCCTAATTTGAATAAGCGATGCTATCATGGGATGACACGATCATGTAACGTTAAAAATACATCAACGCCTGGGTGCTCTTGTAATCACGTGAATGTGATGATCATGATCTTTGAACTTCCTCGCGTTCAGACCTTCAACGCGGACGCTCAACTTCCCGTTTAACGAGGTATCTAAGCATTAGAGGTGTACTGTGATATTTGTATGAGGCTTTGGAAGTCCAAATCTACAACACGTTCACTCTCGACCGGCTTCCTCTTCGAGCATGTGCAGTACCAGGAAAAAGTGAAATTCACTCTTGCGAAATATTCTAGCGGGAGATTTACGACTTGACTTGATTTACTGAATTTCCCTTCATTCGTTTTATTAGGGGACAAGAGCTGAAGGCGCGCAGCACCTGACGAGGGCTTCTATACCTACTATGTACGTTAACGATTTAGGAATGCATGCCGCGGTTCACGCAATACCCTTTAAAACTCACAGACAGTGGGTTTTAGAGGGCGCTCGTGGCCGGCGTTAGATGCAAACGCCTCTCCTGTACGCTCGAATTTAGTGGTCAGGCACGTGTAAATAACTCAATCGCGTTAACTGAATCATTATTACGGGAAAGCTGGTATGTCCGAGGTCAGACATGTGTCTTCGTTAGAAAATTCTCATAATAACAAACCATATACTTGCTACCTTCGTCTTCCTCTTTATCTTTTTTTTTCCTCTTTATCTTTTTTTTCCTCTTCTTCGTCGCTCTCCAAGCACGTGCACAGATTTGACTGGCATAAGATGCAATGGCTCTGATAAATGAGAGATAGTAGAAAAACAGAGAGAGATCGATCCAATTCAGAACGTCGTCTACACCGGCACCAGATTTTCTGCAACATGAACTCGTTAAATAACAGTAAAGTTTGTATTCACTGTATCAGGGTACAAACAGACCGCGAATTACCGGTGGCACATATCCGCGTACCACGGGCCGCATTATGAGAGTATGTGCTGCACGAGACTGGTGGAAAGTGTCGTATATTATACGCAACAGGCAAGCCACGTTGTTCGTTTCATAACCTGTGCATGGGGTTCGTTGTGCAGTCACTTTCTTCTTTGCCAATTTTGCAAACACAAAGCTGAGCAGGCGTCCTGCAGTAGGGGGCTAGATAGATATGCAGGCCGGTACAAACATTCGAAGTGTTTTTGGTTCCCTGCGACGTAAAGTATTTCTGACAACGGTAATGATGATGATGATCGTAATAACAACTTTATTTTTTGTGAGATAACTAGGCCCTGTACTCCCCGTCCGCGACACATATGCCTAGGCGACGGGGGGCAAGCACTCAATTAAAAGCAAGCAGAGAGGTAATAACTCTTCGTAGATTTTTGCGCCAGCCGGATAGCTTCCTGCTGTGAAGTAGGGTGCTCGCCCCGAAACACGGCACCACAGGCATCTTTACTATTTATATTTGATTCAGCCCCTGGGAAGTTATCGCACTTCCACGTTATGCGACTGAGGCTGCTTGTCACCCAATCAAGGATCGTCTTTCTTATCGTCGGTTTGAGCATTATATGTCCAAACCAAGTTTACAACATTCAGATTTGGATGCACGTTAAAGAACCCCAGGGGGTCGAAAGTTCAGGAGCCCTCCACTACAGCGCCTCTCATAATCATATGGTGGTTTTGGGATGTCAAACCCCACATATCAATCAATCAATCAAGTTTACAACATTGCCAGCTTCCAGGCACTATAACGCGATTGCATCTTTATTGGTTAGGCTTTTATACGAAAGCGGCACCTCAATCCTGCGAAACCAGTAATCTTCGACGTTCTCCATGTAATTCTGCAGACACTCGTTGATGATCCGGCAGTAGAGTGGCTCCACAATCAGGCAAAAGTAGAATGCTCGGGCTAGCTTGTGGGGCACCTCATTACCACAAACAAACGTGTGTGCTCGGCTTCAACAAAGGTTTAATGCGAAGCATTTCTTAGCGAACTTCGGCGACTTTGAGCGTGCCTGTCTGTCTGTCTACTCAGCCGCTTACGTTTGGGTGCTCTTGTGGTCACCCCCTTAATTTGGCGTGAACGAAAATAAGGACGGGGGGGGGGGTAAGATGGTTTGACGAATATGACGCGTTGATCAAGACAAGAATAATGTCACAATCCTGTCGAGTACTATGTCAAACACTTCCCGCAAGACAGTGGCACATACCTACGGGCGGGTATGTGCTGCTGGTATGCGGGTGTGTGCCACAGGTGATTGACACTTAGTATCTACCCAGGAACGACGAGAACACACATGGCCAAACATAACGCACGAGCGTTGACAAATACCCGACATAGGTAGCTTCGACCCAAGGAATGCAAAGAAAAAATGTCAGGGTCCCAGCTGGAATCAAACCCAGGCATTCTGCGTGGCAGTGAAGCATTTTACCACAGAGCTACGCCAGGTGTCAGAACAACTTTTCAAAAAGACACTAATATTCTTGAAACGTCAATAGTGATTGCAGTGCTGCCTACCCATTTTTATAAATATTACATGCGTACTCCTTTGATACAGCCGTCACGTTGGGTTAACGTCAATTGTGGTTAGTCGTGATGCGCCCATGTTGGTTAATGTATCAATGCCAAGGGCCAGCATCCTCGCGAGCACCAGCACTTCATAGCATCTTCTGGTGTTGCTGTTACGTATGTTCTAGTTGGCATCATTCCGCAAGTGCAAACGACTGGTTATATAAACATGTGCAACTCTTCAACATTTGTACATTAATTTAGCCTCCCCGCCGCGGTGGTCTAGTGGCCAACGTACTCGGCTGCGGACCCGCTGGTCGCGGGATCAAATCACGGCTGTGGCGGCTGCATTTCCGATGGAGGTGGGAATGTTGTATAGGCCCATGTGCTCAGATTTGGGTGCATGTTAAAGAACCGCAGGTGGTCGAAATTTCCGGAGCCCTCCATTACGTCGTCTTTCAGATTCATATGGTGATTTTGGGACGTTAAACCGCACATATCAATCAACATGTTTTGCCGCATTTTATGACGTGTTACTGAATTTAAAAAATGCAACACGGTCATCTTCCTTCTGCATGCTTCGCGTAACGTCGATTCCCAGGTACGTGGGATCTGCAGAATTTTTTTTTTTCCGCTGGGACTCGTACCAGCTAGAACCCTTGCAACTTCGGGTAAGATTTCACGCTTTCCGACATTTAGGCCAACGCAGAGACGCGAAACAGAGAGCACCAGGCTCCAGCACCAATCAAACGCTTCTATTCAATGGACTGCAAGTCGGTAGTGAACGTGTATGCGGCAAGTGGAAAGTCGGCCGTGGTCGTCACCTCCATCGTCGACGGCTGAGGTGCCCTCGTATCAGCTGCCGCCTTTAAAAGCCGCAACACACAAACGACTGAAGAACTTGCGGTATCACACGCTTGCGTTGGAACGCTTGCCAGTTTCATCATTAGCGATAGGGTTTTTTTTACATTTGTTTTGTATGGACACTGTATTGCATTTATATGGTTGAGACATATTCATACACAGCAGCCGTTTGCGTGTAGTCCAGTAGATGCCATACTTGGCGTGCGAATGTGGGACCCTAGGTCCGGAACCAACAGCCCAAAAAAATTATTTTCGGGGCGAAGAACCTTATATGGTCTCCACTTGTCATCCCGTAGTAAACGTCCACCATAACCGGGTACGCCTGACAAGAAGTGGGTAGGTCCTACAACTTGGCACCAGTCTATACTATGCCTATCATGAGTTAAACATTCCTACTTGCTACCGTAAAAATATGATAGGCTTAGCAGAAGTTTAAGAATCCCCGACGAAATGTACCAAGGTGCTCAAGTTCCTTGTTTCTTAACTAAAATCGGAGACACAGGTGCGCGTCTGTACGGTAAAGTGACGTATTTAAAACGCCACTTATTAAAAGATATCTCCAAAGCGATGGTGCATTAGTGACGTATGAAGCAGCAAATAGGAGACTTTCCTGTAGTAAACACCAGCGATTACAGCATTCTTCGCCCCTTTCAGGTTTGGCGATAGTGGAGCTAAAGCATCCTCTCTTTGTGATTGCGCAGTGATTCCTCCTCTCCCTCTTTTTGTAAGGCTCGTTGGTAGAAACGTTTGTGCCAATGTTAGAGGTTTATACTCCAATGTTTCCAGACGTTCCCATGATAACGCCAGACCCCTAACACGGACTTATACGTGTAACTTAAAGCAATCAAACGTGGCTGAACCACGAGAATCTTGCGGCGTGCTTGCCGTGGTGTGGAGTTTGAGGATGGTAATAAATTTAACTCGCTAAATATATTCGTAAGAAAGTCACATACATGTTTCTTTTTAAAAGCGAAGCTTTTCTTAGCTAACCTCGGCGACTTTGAGCGTATCTATCTATTATCTAGCCCCCTACGACTTTTAGCTTTCCTGGCCGTTTCGATAATGATATCTACACCAAACTTTGTGTGGTATAAGACGACTGTATGACGAGCATATCTGATTATACATAAGATGAAAACTATGACATGTTTGTCATTATTATCAAGATTTACATCTCATGGTCTTTCTGCTTTTTTGGTGGTTTCGTTCACATGACATGTTGCAAGATTGGTATGGTATGACATGATTGCATGGCAAACACAAGCGACAGACCCTTTCATGAAAATTATTACATGCGTGTCATGTAACAACATGACTACATGCCACTTTCATAATGCGCTCAAGGCGGTTTGCTAGCTTCACATATACCAAGTTTGGTATTTCGTGACGCCAACGGACGACGAAGGTAAATTACACGTCTAAAAATGACGATCCTGGCATGCGTGTCATGTAACAATATGACTACATGCCTCACTCATCTTACACTAACGGCCGTTTCGCCAGCTTCATATATACAAAATATGATATTACGGAATGTGAATGAACAACGAAAGGAATGTGACTGGTGCAAACATGATAACCATAAGATGCGTGTCATCTATCAACATGACTACATGCCACACTCATGATGCGCTCACGACCACTTCGCTGGCTTCCCATATATAAAATATGGTATTACGGGACGTGAATGGATGAAGAATGTATGTGACTGTTGCAAACATGATAATCACGAGATGCGTGTCATGTGACAACATGACTACATGCCAACGCCAAGGCGCGAATACACTTCGACGTGACACGGCGCGCGTTCGCGCCGGCGTTCGTTTCGTCACATCACGCCGGCGTATAGCCACGCCAGGCACCGGTCCTGCCATGTACTCGCAGGCGAGCGCCGCGCCGCGTTGCTTTGACGCGTGCGTGTGTCAGCGCGTCCAGCCTCACTCCGGCACGAAAAGAGACAGACGCAGTGATGTCTGAGTAACGCATCAGCACGAAATGCAACATGTCGCATTTCCCGCGGGTTGCCATCGGGCCGCTGGTCACGCCGGTCGCGCCTGGCGTGAGACCATAGAGTTGTCGCGTTTTGCTAACGTATAGCGGGGCACGCTGGGCGCTGTGCCCAGCGTGCGCGCGCGTCAACGTCACATTGGAGTATGTTGGGCCCTTTATGATGCACTCGTGGCCGTTTCGCTAGCTCCACATATACCAAATTCGGTGTTACGTGACGTCAATGGATGACGAAGGTATATGACTCTTGCAAACGTGATAATCGTGACACCTGTGTCATGCAAGAACATGAAAACCTACCACGCTCATAGCGTGCTCGCGGCCGTTTCGCTAGCTCCACATATACTAAATTTGGCATCGCAAATAGATGACGTACGTAAACGACACATCCAAACATGATAATATTGACACGGAAGTCGCGTGCGGCATAATTTATCTCTACTTAGTAACGTTGTGGTGATGTTAAAGTGACATATCAACCTTCCTCATTATTGCTTCGCATATCATCAATTCACACTGTACGTGGGATCTCCCATTTTTTTCTTCCTCTTATTTTTTTTATAAGAAGGTTTGGCAGATCATAAAAACAAGAACATAATTTGAGCATCTGCGCCGAGTCCACCAAGGACGAGTCACAGAGGAGCCAGTGGGCACCTAGCTAGGCCTGATTGACTATAATCTTTCACCCTCCCATATGCGTTCCCTTCCTTGCTATACTATGCATGGTTATGCGTATATCTTACTGCATCTTTTTTTTTCTTCCTCTGTGGAGTCGTTTTCTCGCTTTTTATGTTGCTCCCCCTTGAACCATAACAGTGCTGCTGTAAGCTCCTACAGCGCTTATGAAGGAAAGTGACGAACCTCTCCTTACATACATTGAATTAAAAAAAAGGAAAGTGTAAATTTAAGGGCTCGTTTTTCTTGTTAGACACAATTTCTTTGTTATAGAAACAGGCAAAGAGTGCATATGTAACAGAAATTTGGTCAATCCCAGAACCGCAGTGGTCCACTAAAAATTACAAGGAAACACACAGGTGGTGAACACTTAATAGGGGCCGCACGTTCCAGTTTCTCTTGTTATTTTCTGTACAGAATGTTTGGGTGGTAATAAAACCTTGACCATGACCACTCTGCTGTGAAATGTAACTATTTTGATAGATCTTCAGCTGTTTAAAATGAAAAATGCTGAACTACAATGTAGCTAACAATTTGCGTCAGCAGTTATAAAACCTCAGTCTGTCATACCCCACATAATTGTTATCAAAATTAGAAGAAAATATTTTCTCTAAAGAGTGAAGGCTTGTGCTAGACGTATGATACATACTATTATGGCGAAACGCGAAGACATATAGGACGAAGCAGAACAACAGAACAATAGGCCCTCTTGATTCAGTCACTGACACATATAATGTACAAAACGAGAAGTTAATTTTCATCGTTAAATAACGCATAACCAGTATTTAGACCAGCACAGACTGCGGATAGGTAAATTTTACTTTCGCCACCGTAGAGAGAAAAGAGAAAAATGTTAACTATCAGATGTAAGCGCTACTCGACGTAGAATAGGTAACGTGCCGCAACTATATAACTTGTTTCTATCAATGAGACTTCAATACGGCCCGCTTATATTCGCTGACAGTGAACTGTTGATGGGCACCATCATAGTGACGATTTTGCCGATCCTAATTGGTGTCGCCGTTGTGTTTTGTCGAGAATCTCCGACCAACCAGCTTTGCTTGTTTCTTGTCGATTGACTCGGTTTTTCGCCTGCCTCTGAAACCCTACCTCGAAACGCGACTCCCGTTTCAAAGGTGTTGTAGTTTCCTCTCGCATCAGACATCAGCTCCTCAAGACTGCTTCTGTCTGCACGCTCGTCCTTGGCAGACGTGGCTGGTGAAGCATGTGAGGATGCTATCCCGGATAAGGCGGCGCTCGAGGGAGCTGCTTCTCTTGCTGTACTGCTCCGGTTCATAGATCTAGAGTCGGGCGCTGTGCTTATCATGTCCGCCGACTCGCTTACGGTAGCCGTGTTTTCTGTAGAATAATATGCCACCGTCATCGTTCTTGTCGATTGTATATTCTGCACCGTCTCTATCTCAAAACTCCTCGAGTCTAAAGTAAT
Source organism: Rhipicephalus microplus (assembly GCF_043290135.1). Classification (NCBI taxonomy): domain Eukaryota; kingdom Metazoa; phylum Arthropoda; class Arachnida; order Ixodida; family Ixodidae; genus Rhipicephalus; species Rhipicephalus microplus. Next base: position 151,895,100 of record NC_134700.1, on the reverse strand, counting down.
AGTGCTGGTGCTTGGAGAAAAACTGTTGACAAAGCTCCTGGCTTTTGACCATGGGGATGCACTGCTGCTTGTTGAGTCTGAGCCAACAGCAACCCTACCCCGGTAAGGGTCGGTACTCGATGTGAAGTTCGTACCTTTCAGCCAAGTCGTTTTCTCGCCAGCTGCTGACCCTGAATAGGAGGCATTACTAGCTAGATAGGAGGTATTGATAGCTTGATAGGGACTACTACTGGAGGTCGTATCAGTAGATCTATTCGCTATCACATTCCCCGCTGATTCTGAAGAGACTGAAGTGACGTTGGTGATACCAGGATGCAAAGCGTTGCTGAAGGCGAAGGTTCTGCCCAATAACAGGGTCGCTATGGCACTTCTAGATGACTCCGAAGTGGTGGCGGTACTACTCAACTGAGCAACATTGCTGGTGATGGATGTACTGACCGACAATTCAAAGTGTGTAGCAATTGAGCTCACGCTGTCATTTTTGCTGAATTTCCTGCTTATCTTTCGCGTTTTCGGTATCCTGCTGCTAGGCTCGGCTGAAGAAATGATGTCAAGCAGCAGTGATTTCGTACCCGACGTCTTGTCCGGCCCTTCCGTACTAAACACAGTCGTAGCCACGGAACTCTCTTTTCTGGGCCCGAATCGTCCACGCTTGACAGTGCCGTTGTAACAGCGGTGAGAAAATTTCACGCTGGGGCCGGAGTCGTCCGGCTGAAGCGGTCTAGAAGGCAGCTGCAGGTGCACAGGCAGGTCGGAGGCAAACTAGGCGGTTTCCTCTCCCGAAAGAACTCCGAATGAGCTTTTGACCACCATGGCGGTGGCAAAAGCACCGACGAATACGATGCAGGCGATGGCTGGTGCTCTTATGTTCTGAGAGACATCCTGAAGACCTTGCCACGGCGTTCCGCCATGAACCAAGGACTCCTTCGAACCTCTGTCCGTGAGCTCGATGCTGCGGTCGGTATCGCTCTCCACACTGTTGCTTTGCGGCAGCCTGCACAGTTACGAGCGACTGTTTTGTTAATATGGATCCTTGCACAATAGTGTGATTAGGCACGTTGCCAGATATTACTTAATTTTTTTTAGAAGGGCAGGGAGTTGAGCCGCAAATTTTGTATTCTTATGTGTGTGTTCGTCTGGGCGCGTGGTTATAAAATAAACATGCATAATATAAATATTTTGAGGGGAGGTTGAGCACCCTCCAGGTTTCTCCAATTTAGCGCCTGAAGAGATTACTTTGCTGAGTGAATTTCCTTAGGATGTAAGAAGTTGCCCCGCTGCGGTGGTCTAGTGGCTAAGGCACTCGGCTGCTGACCCGCAGGTCACGGGATCTAATCCCGGCTGCGGTGGCTGGATTTCCGATGGAGGCGGAAATGTTGTAGGCCCGTGTGCTCACATTCGGGTGCATATTAAAGAACCCCAGGTGGTCGAAATTTCCGTAGCCCTCCACTACGGCTTTTTTCATAATCATTTGGTGGTTTTGGGACGTTAAACTCCACATATCAATCAATCAATCAATCAATGTAACAAGTTGTGCCTTAGGGATCACTTTTCCTAATTTGTCATACTTCTATGGTGAAAGCAAAAAGTACAGGAAGGCCAAATATGAAACGGCGGTATGGTATACTTGCTACTAGCGTTCTATATCAAAGGAGCTGAAAAAAAGCTTGTTAGGCTAAAAACGAACAGTGGGTGCTTGTTATTTAGGCAAGCAACTTAATACTTCAATCTCGTTTTCAGCGTTAAAACTTCTGAGTAATATATAGACAGCATATGCATTGTTAGGTTTGCGAAACGTAAATAATCAATACCTCAGCTACAAAAAGTGACGCAATGGTTGACGTATTCTGAAAGCCTTCAGGATATAGAGTGTAACGATTAGCAGTGTGCATTGTTGTTGTTGGCGGATTCTTTCATGAAAGATTCCGCTGAACCCGAACATCAAGAGGAGAACTGGAACACAAAGTGCTCTTGCAGAGTGCTGTGAGAAGCGTTAACATAAGAAGAATTTTGACGCAGCTTCTGTGGTCGACACTGAAACGCCTGGACTCATTAAGAGCACACCTAGGAACACCAGTCGATCACATGGGATTCTGAACGATTCCCTGTGAGTATGTGCACGACCTCATACACACAATGGAATGGCGAAGCCGAGGTGAGAGGATAAGACGCGGCTCCACTTCCACGATACTGTCACCCCTGTGGTAAAAAGCGAGTACGTACGGAACCTTTGGGTTCATTTAAAAAGCTGTGAAAGAAGCCATTTTCCATTGTAGCCTTGTTACAGTGGCAAAGTGTTTATTCTTGATATCGTCAACGTAATATTTTTTTAATTAAGAGTTTCACGACATTTTGTCTGGTCACGTGCCATGACGAGGATGAAGATACTTTCTCCAAATATTTATTTGCACACCTGTATAACTACAGGGCCACATAAGAATAACGTAGTAGCTATTGCCGACGAAGTGCAACGTCAGATTGACATTTAAATGTAAACACATCTCCTTGACACAAGAGGCAGGCATGATAGTGAATGGCGAAAAGCAGTAAAGTAGCAGATCTCTGTGTGATTATTAAAGTACAACCACCTCGTCTCTTGACTCGCAGAAAGTTTGGGAGAGGTCTACGGGAGCTGTATACCACGCGAAACAAAAGGTCAAGTGGAGGGCCCGATTGTCGTCCTTATCAGGCTGCTACTTATGTTAACGTGTCGTCAATCCAACGTCCTAGGTAGAAGCGATAAGAATGAATCAAATGTTTGTCTCCTAGTTGGACGCAACCTGATGAAGCCAAATAACCGACAATGAACCCCAACGATCGGGCGCATTACCCGAAGAATGTAAGTTCAGTCCCTGTACCAATGGTAACTTGTTTTTTTGTCTATTTTAATTCATTTGCATTTTTGTCGGCATTATTACACTACAGTTCAAAACCAGAAATACAGTCTTTGCCAACCTTGCCTTCAGTCTATGTTGTCTTTATTAGCTTACGCCTTGCTGTAGCACAATGAAGTACTGATTCAATCCTGAAAGCCGCGTGAAGGTAAACCCTTCTTTCACCTATAAGGTCTGTTTAGCATTCCCTCCTTATTTACCATGGTAGTGGTAGTGCTGCAGTAAGGCTTTATACGTGTAGCGTCAGAAATCTGTATGCGTCGCACTGTATACAGCGGCCGACTATGACGACTAGGAATCGTCGAGCAGTATTCTCCGTTTGACGACTCTTCACCACTGCCTTGTGCTGTATTTTGCACGCATCTCCTGAGGGATGCCGGAAGCATTTTTCAAGTAAATCATTACACGCTGTGTTACGACATATTAATTCGATAACTGAGGAAGTGTCTGAACTAGTACAGAGCCTTCAATGGTTACTCCGAAAGTATGAATAACACTTCTAGCATTACGCTCGGTTCAATGGTATTTATTCATTCATTCATTCATTCATTTATTCATACATTCAGAGGATACCTTCATCGCCTCGAAAGCACCATCGCAGGAGAGACGCGTTTTGTATCGCATTCTACATATTTTGCAATGATAAAGCTCAGAAAAACTAGGACAATAAACGTTATTCTAAACCCAATCGGGAATAAAAATTATGATAATTATATACAGAAACCTATTTTTCCAGTAACACGTTCCAATCTCGCGCGGTTTGGAAGAAGAAAGACCTGGAAAATTATTTGAGTTGCAACTATACGCATGTGCTCTATTGAAGTTGTCATACCTAGCAGAAACCAAATGGTTCTGACAAACAGGTGCGACTGTCAATGCCTGTTTGATTACAAAAAAATGATGGTGAAAGAATTTGAGCCTCAAGTTGTTTTTGCTTTTCCTGCTAAAGTTTCCCAACCCAGTAACGTTTTTAATTCAGTGGCACTTTGAAAAATATCGTAGCTACTGAAGACGAACTATGCATGCAGCTTGATAGATTTTGAAGTTTGTCTATTGCTTGTATCAAATTATATGCAATTTATTGAACATACAACCTTGGTGACATATACGACTCCGTAATGTAAGACTACAAGAAAATAATGATCTCACAGCTTCTCTTATTTTTTTCCCCAGTTGGCTTAGTCATACTGCCCTGTGCTGCACCGAAAGTTTTATGCGCCTAACGTGATTTTGAATGCTTCTAGGATGAAAGGCCATGCAACTGCCGCCCCTCACGTGCTTTTGCGCAGAATTTGCGAGTGGCCCACCTTTGACATTGTCACAGGGAGACGCGATTACTCCATCAAGTCACGTCGCAGTGAAGTCCTGATAATGTCATATGGTAAGGTCATGAAGTGATGACGCTTTTTGTGTAACACGCGTAGACGCCGTTGGTGAGGTTGCGTGCTTGATGAAGATCATAAGGCTATCCTCTTAAAGGCAACGCAGTGTCCATTCTTCCGGCAACCGGGATAATTGTTCAAAAAATTTTCTCCCGGCAGTCGCCTCTCATTGGCTCTCATATGTCACGGGACTAATTGTCGTGAGAAGAGGAAAAACTGGCTGATGTGGGATGGACTGGGCATACGTAGCCTAACGTGCGTTAGATTAGGTTAGGTTAGACTGCGGGACAGACTGGACAGACCTGGCCCACCGTGCGTTGGGTTAGGTTAGGTTGCGTTAGGCTATGTTGAATCGGTTAGGTTAAGTGCTACCGGTTGCCAGGAGAATCATACAAAAAATTAATCCCGGCAGTTAGTCACGTGACCTATGAGAGCCAATGGGAGGCGACTGCAGGAAGAAATTTTTTTGATCAATTATCCCGGTTGCCGGAAGAATAGACACTCCCATAAAGCAATGGAAGCACAACGTACGAGCCATGTGACGATGAGCTGCGGCGGGAAGTCGCAGCCCCTGACGACGCATCGTCGGTCGCTACCACCGACGACCACTGGCCTCTCGAGCGGGAAGAAGATGGCGGCGTCCTGTGGTGAGATTTTGCGTTGGAACTAAGAGGCCACCAGTCCAGCTCTGAGTACGACAAGCTTTCGTCATTTCGACGGTGTCCTCTCATCCAGAAATTCAAGGCGCTTCGGATAGACTGGAAAGGAGGTGCCATGGTGTACGGTTGAAACAACGAAGAGAAAAAGGTGGGACGCTGCAGGTTTGGTAGGAGCCTGACGCTGGGCTCCGCAGAAAGTGGTGTCAGGATAATGACGATGAGGATACTAGTTCTCAATGACATGAACTCACGATGAAAAATAGTCCATGAGCCCGGTGATATTAGCACAAATACTTATGACGATAATCAGTAGTACAAAACTTTAATGTAGGCACTAGGAGTTTTCCGTAACGAAGCCCCACCAAATATTCTTCAGTCACTGCCAAAGGTGACCTCTTGAGCTATCCCAGTGATCTATACCATTACCCCCGGAGCATGACTTGTCAGGAGGGTGGTGGTGGTGGTAGTGGTTAGAAGAGGAAGAAGGCGCCTAATTTCTGCAGCCCGGTAGGCAGCACGGCGCATGATTATCATCAGCACGGCGCAGCACCTGTCAGCAGGGTCCCCCAGCAATGCTTGTAAGCTTATGCAGTCAATCTCCTTCTTTCCGTTCTCACGTGTGGGATAGCAAGCCGGCTTTCCTAAGTTGGTTAACTTCCCTGCCTTTTTTTCTCTTTTAATAATTCTGGTGGGCGGACAATCCGGACAATCCACTGGACAGTCCCAAAAGATATGATCCATTGAGGTTCTTTGTCCGCATTTTTAGCAACTGGATTTGAACTAATCTGTGTGAATAAAAAATATACAAAAATTGCGGTGGAATTGAAGTTTTCTTCTTGACTTTCTACACACACACATAAAAAAACAACTTAAACCTCACATTCAAGCCTCAATCACAACAAGGAAAAGGTGCGACACGCGTCACTTATGAATGTATGCCAGGATCGTCACTCACGATATGCGCTGCCTCTATTAAGTTGATGGAAAGGACTCTTTTTCAAACCCGCGTATTTAGGCACTCTTTCAGTTGATTGGCTTGCTTGTTCCGCTTTATAAATGGCTCACACCCACTGTAATAGAATGATCTAGTACAACATGTTATCGAGATGAAAGAGCCATTCATGAGAAATGCCAATTTGAACAGAAAAAGTAAAATATAAGTAATGAGGCATTTACTGAGCAATTATTCTTTTCCAATCGCAAACGCTGAAACAGTTGCGTCGAGTATATTTCTTACAGGTAAACGGAGATAAAACTGGCTTAAGAAAGGCTGGTTGACCCTTCATAGGCGTAGCTGCCTTTCTAAAAGGTGGACTCGACATTACTGGTTTGCTAGAGAATTTTTAGCAGTGTTTATATATTCTACTGCAAGTGACTGACATGCTTTGAAGGCAAATGTAGCACTTCTTCCCAACCGGTATGTGATTCTGAGGCTTTGTGTTCTCTGTTTTTAGCAGTGATCTGTGATAGTGTCGCAGTGCCATACCGTATCTGTTCCTTCATGTCTGTATGCGACCTTAATGTCAGTTTTGTTATCCGGTGCATTTGTACTCACCTGAACTGATTTGAATAATACCCATAATCAACTATACGATTATAAAAGACGCCGTAGTGGAGAGCTCCAAAAATTTTGACCATCTGTGGTTCTTTAACGTGTGCCCAAATCTCAGCACATGGGCCTACAGCATTCTAGGCTTCACCGAAAATGCAGCCGCTGCCACCGGGATTCAATCCCACCACCTGCGGGTCAGCAGCCGTGTACCTTAGCCCCTAAACCACCTTGACGGGGTGCTCACCTGAACTTCTGGTACTATATTATGCAGTAAACTTCCCCGTGTGTGCGCGTGCGTGTATACGTGCGTGCGTGGGTGTGTGTGTGTTAGTTCACAATGTTATGTGTTACGGAGGAGGAGGAGGAGGAGAAAAGCTTTATTTATCCCAAGAGGGAAAGGTGCGGTGGTGGAGTGTCAGAGGAGCCTACCCAGCATAGGTCTCTGCTACCCTCTTGGCCATATACAAGATGTTGTCCTGGACCTCGGGCGCCGAGCTGCACATAGCAGCCTCCCACTGCTCCTTACTATTAATGTGTAGATAATTTGGTGGTGGGTTTCGAGTACACCCCCACATGATATGGTCTAGGTGAGCTCTATGTTGACAGAAAATGCACAAAGGGGAGGGGTATATCGCAGGGTGTATAAGATGGCGAAAAGATAGGTAGGAAACATACGCGTCTGTAACTGGCGCCATAGTATTTCATGGTAGCGCGAAGCTCCATGATGTAAGGGGGGGGGGGGGGGTATATAGTGCGCTGTAGGCGGTAGTGATTTGTTATATCGTGGAAGGTCAAAAGACGATCTCTCGCGCTGAAAAAGGCCACGTGGTCTAAGGCGCCATCAGAGGCCTGCGCTCGGCCGTTGTTCCTCGAACACAGGTATGAGCCGCCTCATTGCCACTCAACCCCGCATGCGCGGGCGTCCATATGAGAGCAACGTCTTGCGTGGGACGATGTTTTTTTAAGAATTGAGAGGGCAGTTGATGAGATGTCGCCTGCGCTGAAGTTGCATATGGCAGCTTTAGAGTCACTTACAATAATAGTCATATTGGGGATGGATAGACCCAAAGCGATGGCAGCCTCCTCTGCCTTCTCCGAAGAGTTTACAGTGACGGATGTCGTTGTGAGCGCCTTTCCGTTATATTCGACAGCATAGAGGGCATAGGATGAGGAGGATGGGTATTCTGCCGCATCGACATAGAGCACGTCATTGGCTCCATGCATTTTTTGCAGAGCTTTTGATCTTTGGATTCTACGCTTAGTGTGATATGTTGGATGCATCTTTTCAGGAAGGGGCGGTATGAGTAATTGTTCGTGTATGTTTTGGGGAATGTTGTATTTACATTAGTGAGTGAGGTGAAGTTAATTCGGGTAGACGATAAAATGCCGCGACCTGCGCTAGTGGTCGCGAGCCTTGCGTATTGAGCTGTTGAATGGGCTCCACGGATTTCACATAGGGTATTTATGACTCCTGTCTGGTGGAGTAGCGCGTTAGAGGTATTGATTGCAACGCCTAGCGCGTATTTGTAAACTGCGGAGGCGGGTGTTGACCGATTCCTCCTCTGCTAATTTAAGGTGAAGGTAAGGGAGGGTGTATGTGATTTTACTAATCACAAAAGCTTGTATTATACGAAGTAGCTCTGACTCTCGGAGCCCTCCATTTTTCCCTGAGATTCTTCCTATCATTCTTAGGGTGTTTTCAACGGTATTGCGTAAAGCTTCGAGTATGTGCGTGTTAAGTCGGTTGTTTTGGATAAATAAACCTAGCACACGAATGCGTGATACTCTAGGAATGAGGCACCCATTTATGTGAACTTCGATCATTGGAACGTGTTTGTTTCGACGATGAGCTGGTAGAAGGAGTAACTCTGATTTACTCGGCGTACAATAGAGATTCATCTGAGATATTAGTGCTGTTATTATATATACAGCTGTTTGTAGGGTGTCTTGAATGTGTCCATCTGAGCCTCCTTTCACACATAAGATGATATCATTGGCATAGATGCAGAAGTTGAAGTCAGGGATACGTTGAAGAGCGTTGGGTATCGGTACCATAGCCATGTTAAAAAGGATTGGAGAGAGCACTGACCCTTGAGGTGTTCCGAAGCTGCCTAGTGTATAGGGCGAGGAATGTTCTGGTCCTAATGTTAATGTAGCTGTGCGTTCTGTGACGAAGCTTTTGATGTAAGAGTACATCTTAGCGCCACAAGAAATGCAGTTGAGGCCAGCATATATAGCTGAGTGGGCTACGTTATTGAATGCTCCATGTATGTCCAGACCAAGGATTGCCTGACTATCCTCGCTCTGGTTAGGAGTTATGATGTAGTGTTGAAGGCGAAGCATCGCATCTTGCGCTGAAAGTGAGGACCTAAAACCAATCATTTCTGGAGGCAGTAGTCCATTACCCTCCACATGTCTCTGGTGGCGTGCAAGCACAACATGCTCCATAGTCTTTCCGAGACACGATGTTAAGGAAATGGGCCTCAGATTTTCTACCAAAGGAGCTTTGTTCGGTTTAGGTATAAGTATGACTCTGGCATCTTTCCACGAAGGTGGAAAAGTGCCCGTGTAAAACAGTCGTTAAAGTACTCAGTGAAAGCTTTAATAGAAAAGGGTTCAAGATTTCTAAGTAATTTGTTGTTAACGCGGTCGGGGCCTGAAGCCAACGTGGTACGGAGTGTTGCGAGGGCGTGCCTAACTTCCGCTTCCGTTATCGGCGCATCTAATGACTCATCAGGTTTCCCTGTATAAGACGATATAGAATCCTTACGTAATTGAGGTAAATGCAACGTGCGGAGGTTATCGCACAGTTATCTTAAATAGTCACTGTGATCGTGTAACAGGTTAGTGATAGTGTGATAGTGTCGAGCGCGAGAAGTGCTGGGGTCTAGCAGAGGTCTAAGAAGTTGCCACATTCGTTTAAATCTGAGGTGGTCATGCATTCCTTCACAAAGCTGACCCCATTGTTGTGCCGCCAATGGAGTCGTGTATCGCTCGAATTGTTGGTCTAGCTTCGCTATCCTAATGCGGAGTTTCCTGTTGTGGCGCTGGTGTTTCCACCGTCGCAGAAGTAACTGTTTTGCTTCCCACTTATGGAGAAGCTTGAGTCGAGAGTAGTTATCGGGGTGTCGGGGGATAGAGTTCTCGTGTGAATTTCAACATCTTTTTGAAGCTGTTGAGTCCACTCGGTAAGGGCTGCAATACGTGAGGGAGTGGTGCTGTTGCGGGTCTCTCTAAATTTGTCCCCTTCTGTGAGCATGTGTGGTTTAGGTGCAATGGGTCTGTGTTTTTGGTTGTAAATTAATGCTAATAATGTAAAGATCACGGCCAACATTAGTTTGGGTGTTAGTCCAAACCATTGTGGGGGCATTGTGAGTGAGGGTAAGATCGGGGGATGTATCTTTGTTCACACTGTTCCCCAAACGAGTAGGCTCCTCCAGGTCGTTGTGCAGCGTAAAACGATATGCCTGATTATGGACCAGAGGGATCTACCTTTCGGTGTAGATGCGGTGTCACCCCACGCTGGGTGGGAGGCGTTGAAATCCCCCACTATGAGGAGGTTGTGTTTGCCTGCCGAGGATGTAGCTCGGGCAAATAGGGAATAGAGCGATGCCTTTGCTCTTGTGGTCTACTATATACGTTAATAATGTATAAAAATGGCGAGTTAAGTTTATCAGGTAGTATTTGGAGAAAGTCGTGTTCTATGTCGACGTCAGCAAATTTTGAATAGGTAACTGTAAGGTGCTTCTGAGTTAAGACAGCAGTGTTTGGTTTGGCATCAGCCGGGTTTTCATGCGTTCTATCACCTGGCAGCTGCACTACACCATTTGTTTCTTGTAACGCAGTGATTGGGGGAGGGGTAGTTTGTGATTTGATGTACTGCAGGAGGTTTGCTTTTTTTCGGCGAAACCCCCTGCAGTTCCATTTCCATACGCAAAGTTCAGTGCGGTTACGAGGAGCCATTTTCGCTAAGTTGATTTGGCTTAGGTTGGGCAATCTCTGGATGGTTAGCGTGGACCGTGTCGATCCACTGCGTGACTCTATCTAGGATTTGTTGCATCGGTAACATGGCTTGTTGTATCGAGGCCATGGACTCATGTAGCTTCTGCAAGGAACCTGTGGAGAAGGTAATAAAATTGTCTAGTTTTTCCTCAAGTTTGGTTCCTTTTTCTTTCTCTTTGTCAACCTTCTCTAGTTTCGCTTCGACTTGGTCTACTTGCTCATCGAATGACAATGTGGGGGTCAAGACTTTTTATTTTTGCGCAGAAGGTTGAGTGGGGTGCCTAGCTATAGGGGTGGTTGAGAGAGAAGCTGGTGCTGGTGAGATAGGCGAAGGGGTGAAAGATGAGGCGGTGAGGTGTGGGGAGGCAGATGGTTGTTTGAAGTACTGGAGCTCTAGGCGTAGTTTTGCATTTTCTGCCCTCAATTTAGCCATCTCATTTTGCAATCGTCTGAGCTGCTTTTGAATGGAGCTCTCAGGGGAAGCTACATCAGCACAGCTCATCTCGTGTCCAGGGCCCGTCCGAGGACTGGGGTCTTGATGAATGCTATTGTTGCGGCTGCGGCTTTTTCGGCTCTGCTGTATTGTGATACTGGGTGAGCGTCCTCTAGGGGCGTTCTTGAAAGATGGGCTTTGGTCGAAGAATGGAGCTGCATCTTGCTGGAAAGTAGAAGGTACGTGCTTTGGTTTGGGCTTGTAGAGCTGTGGGCTCCGGGGCGAGCCGGTGGGGTGGTCACTGTTGCACACCACACACTGAGAGTAACATTCGGGATCAAGGAGTGGGTTCGGAATTCGTTGGACCCCAGCCAAAATGTTCGAAACAATAAATTTTTTCGGTCGTTCTTCCGTTCGAGCCATTCTTTATCACTGCATCCACAAAAGAAAAAAACTCGCAGGATATATATATATATATATATATATATATATATATATATATATATATATATATATATATATATATATATATATATATATATATATATATAGCAGATTGCTCATACAGAGCTGAGCACATGTTCACGTTCTCGCCACTTCTGGCAACAGCTTGTACTACATTTAGCCCGTAGTTATTTATTACTACTTCACAAGAGAAGTAAAAAAGAGTCCTGACGAAAGCGTATTTGCCGACGTGCGTGTTGCCACCTCACAACCACGTACACTGCCGCATCACCCGCGCGCTGATAAATCTGCTTCGAACGGAATCTCCGTGATGTAAAATTTACACGTGTTATTGCTCGATTTTCTCTTTGCACAGTTTCCACACAGCTGTGGCTCTGGTAGTTACATCTTGATCGGAAGCTGCACTACAGAACGGCAGAGTTTGTTGTGAATTCGAGACTTCGTGCCTTCGTGAAAGCTCACGTGTTCAAAGGGCAACGAGCTTATAACCTTCGTTCCTTACAATTGTTTATCTTCATCGAGCACCCAAATATTTCAACTAGTGCTTAGTGGGGCCAGAAAACAAAAAGGGATGCTAATTATTCCAATGTGAGTGCTTATTGGTGTTGAGTATCTGTTTTAATTGTATTGGCAGAAAACAAAACACGAAAAACTGCTGCTTTTCAAATGCCTTTCTGCACGTGGCATCAACGCGGTGCGCATTTTTCAACGAAACGTGCGCACTCAGCCCGTCATCTTATCTGCACACGGCCAACGATGAGAACTGAAGGTGAGCTTAGCCTGATCAACGCCATCCACCACGCGCAGCACTTCGCAACGGGTGCCCTTTACGCACAGCCATGATCTTCAATGGCGGTAAAGTAACTTTGAATCCAGCCCCCGTTGCTACCCTCTTACGCCATCGAATACATCGCATTGATATATACCTAAATCCTTCGTTGGGTGTGGCACTGCGTACAACGACTACAGCGAAAAAACTTCGTGGCTACATTTCTCCAGCGATAACAGCTTCAGCAGATTCCGGGCATTAGTAACTTCACGTCAGTTATCTTTGTGTACCGGGTAGCCAGCCGGTCTAAGAACTGGCTAACCTCCCTATCAGGTATCTCATCGGGTATTTTTCTCATCGGGTATTTTCGGCATCTTCAACCATAAACTGCCGATTTGGTGCTAAACTCTTAGTTTTTCAAGTTTTGGGAATTCACTGAAACCGCGGGATGATCTTGCCGCCGATATTTTGTGCAGCTAAATGACCTGTATACCACTGTGGTGCATATAGGATTTTGATAAAGTTACTTCGCTTATTTCACGCGTCCCCCCTAGAACCCTTACTTGCAATAAATTAACGGTCTTCGAGAGACCGACATTGCGCCACGCGCTGGGCAAAGTATTCTGAACAGCAGCGCGATGCAAGGTCGGACACCTTGAAATCCATGAAGTTTTAAATTTTTTCAGAGCTAGTAAACACAATGTTTCGGAGTATTATATGTAGAGTAACATTCCCCAGATCATCGGTAAACATGTTGAAGGTTTCCTTATCGTTCAGCAATAAATACGCAATTATCCCACTTCTCAGGGGGGCTTATGCTACTGATATCGTATGAACAGCACATGGCGAAGCTGGGAATCATCTTAGCAGTGTTTGTCTATAGGGCATCAAAATGTATAAAAACAAGCAGGAGTTCATCGCATACAAACTGCGTAACAACGCACTGCCAGGTAGTTTACTGTTGTGTCCGTATATCCACATTCGCACCTGTTACTCCTTCCATCATCAAACCCTACGAACTATATCAACTTGCTTCCGTTCTAACTTGGAGTACTTATTCATATGTTTCAAAGCAGTTAAAATATTTAATTTTAGTAAAGAGTTTCTCTGCCTTTAGGCACCATGTCATATCAGATTTTTTATACCTGTACGGTAAGAGTGATTGTAGTAACGTGCTATTGAAAGGTCTGTTGACGTAGCACTATGTATATATATATATATATATATATATATATATATATATATATATATATATATATATATATATATATATATATATATATGTGTGTGTGTGTGTGTGTGTGTGTGTGTGTGTGTGTGTGTTTGTGTGTGTGTGTGTGTGTGTGTATTGCAATCAGTGCAGCATTCTCGCGTATGGCTGCATCTACGCAAGAATGCACTGCCCTCTTTCCTTTAAGTTGCAAGATGGCTTTGCGAGTGCCCATTACATTCGTCTCACTGCAACTCTAACGCACGCGATTGCGGCTCAATAAATGTAACATGACTTGTAGCATGTCGAAATTGTGCTCCCACGTCCTATCATCTAACGTTTCAGGATGTTAATGTATCCAGAAGTGAAGAATCAGATAGCTATAAGCAAAATCTCATGTTTTCATGCTTAAGAATTTTATTTTGGTATTTCGTGTTTGCACACGTAGCTGCATAAAGTATATGACGCAACGCTTGTGAATTCATGCTTGCAGCACCTAATGACGAATGCCTGGGTAGAGACGTTAATCACTGCATTGAATACACAAGGTTTAGATCATCTTTACAGCATTATGTAATAATTAGAAAATTGGTTGCGTGGGTTTACAACAAGTGCAAAAAAAATGTTAATGAATGGGTGAGCTGCTACTATCCGAACTTCGCCCAGTGACAGCGAGCTGACCCGGAACTCAGGAGTCTTGTGGAATACCTCGAGAGTAACAGCACGACTGTTCCGAAGGTTTTCAAGGAAGGACTGAAGTTGAAGAAGAACTTGTGGCACCTTGGGGTCATACATGTTCTCGTGGTTCCTTCAGCACTAAGACCACAGGTCCTTGAGGCTCTACTCGATGAACCGACAGCTGGACACCTCGGTGTTTCCCTTGCGCTCGCAAGTATACAGAAAAAGTACTACTGACCCCAACTTGTGGCTGACGTCACTCGTTACGTCAGGGCCTGCCGAGATTGTCAGCGACGAAAGACACCATCGACAAGGCCATTTGGACGTCTCCAGCCCATTGAGCCACCTCGCCGGCCGTTACAGCAAATTAGCATGAACTTTCTGGGGCCGTCCTGGACGTCCAGTTCTGGGAACAAATGAATCGTTGTACCTCATGGGCTACGCCAAGACAAGGACCCTGCCCAAAAGCAGTGCCGCCGAGGTAGCAAAGCTCTTCGTCGAGAAAATCGTCCTGCGTCACGGAGCTCCAGAGGGCTGATTCCAGACAGAGGTACGGCCTTTACGGCGGACTTAACCAAGGTGATTCTCAGGTATAACCAGACAAGTCACCACCGGACCACCGCCTACAAGCCACGGACCAGTGGCCTCACCGAGCGTCTTAATAAGACCATCATCAATATGCTGGCGATGTACGAGGACGTCAAACACAAAATGTAGGATGCAATTATTTCTTGCGGGGCCTTCGTTTACAACACCACCATGCAAGAAGCGACGAAAATAACGTCGTACAGGTTGCTCTAAGGAAGGACCCTTTCACGACTCTCGACTCCGGGTTATCCAAGGTCTCGGACCAAGAAATCCTCGCTGTGAGCGATTACTGTCAGCACGCCGAAGAAGCCCGATCTCGCCCGCCTTCGCATGAAGTACCAACAGGCGATCGACAACTGCCCTTACACTTTTCGACGACGCTTCGTGGAATACCAGCCCGGTATTCCACGAATACACCGACGTAGACCCAGTGAAAAACTTTTGCAACGGTACTTTGGACCATACAGTGTAGTTCGACGTCTAGGCCCACTCGATTACGAGGTTGTCCGCGACGGCATCACCAACTCTCAACGCCAACGATTGCGACCTCAAGTTCATGTCGCGCACCTCAAAACATTTCATGCACGTGAAAAGAGTGTATTTTGTTGTTGCTGCTGCTGGAGTATTGTAAATTATTGCTTGTACTTTCTTGCATTATTATTGTATTTCTATCTTCTGGTAAAGTATCGGGACGATGCTTTTTTCAGCAACGCCTCGCTCCTTGCTCAAGTTTGCCTATAGCCGCATTACACATATATGCGCTGCCTTGTACAACCATGCTCATTATGTAAAGAACCATTGAGATAATCGCAGAACCTTCAGATTCGACCACAGCCACAACGGGAACAATACAGATTCTTCTGGCACTTGCGTCACCGATAGGGATAACGCTGGAATATTCGACGGCACATGTATAAATGCAGACGAGCGTCATCGCTTGTCACTTGATCAACGGCCTACGATCTGTTTATTGCTATCGTAGCCAGTGTGTTGCGGTAGTCTGACTTTACTTTTACGTGGCCACAAGTTCGGCTCAATAAACAGTTTAACCTGACCGCCCAGTCTGTTCCTTTCGTCCGCGCCTCGACCCCGTGGCAATATACAAGCTCACACTTGTGAAGTTTGTTTACGAGTCCTGTTGCTGTAAATTCTATCTCGTTATGCTGGGAATGTGCTGGTGGGTTTGTGCGTCGACATGGTCACGAGAGCCATGACGTCACGACTCGCCCCCCTCCCCCTTTTTGTAACTGACCACTTTCCACCAAAGTGGACATGTCCACGACGTGCACACTAGGAGAATTGCTTCCCGTATCATAGATTCCTACAGATTAGGTTTGTTCAAGCGCTGATAGAACCTCTGAATGTAAATCACAATCATATTGGATCAACAAGTATACTAAATTGTGGACTTCACATAAAATTTGGCAATATTTTACCTTCGAAGGCAAAACAAATGTCTCTTTGATATTTGAATGTGCAGTTACAATATTACGTGTTGTCAATAAACAACAACAGCGGATGCATCACTATCGAATGAAAAGGCTGGAATAAGCATCCTCTGTCTTTCGCTCTACCGATATTTCTGAGCATGACTACCAGATTATACGCCTGCATTTATTGCTGAATTATTTGCTATATTTTCCGTGCTTCGTAAACTTCTTTCAGTCCAATCAGAAGCAGCCATAATTACTGATTGTCTCTCAGTAAGTGCTCCACTCTCTGCAGCAACACATTTAACGCTCATGAGTATGTTTAATAATTTAATACCCGTAATCTTGACAGAAATTCAGCTGCTACAGGTACCTGGCGACTGTGAGATTAAACTCAATGAGATAGTGGACTCATTAGCCACTCTATCTTTGAGCGGACCCCTCTTCCCAATTTTACGCAATAGGGCTTACAGGACAGCAAAAAGATTTACGATTGCTTGTTTGCACAAAGAAATAGGAAAAATTACATTGGATGAAGTCAGAAACCTCGTACATTTAAGGTTTCACTGTAATAAACAGCGGTGTGTATCTCGGAAGGTATAGAAAATACATTTACCAAATTACGGTGCGGAATTCCGCATCTTTATTATTATTTACATAAAGCGGGGCTCACAGTGACTCCTTTAGGTCACTTTTGAAAGAAATACAAAAAATAAACACATTCCTTTTATTGTGTTGCTGATATTCTTATAAATAGAAAAGATACCTTGCCGATCCAGTAAACACGCTAGAGTTAGATGTAAATGATGCAGCAATTTTTACCTTTGGAGAGATTACATTAGGTTATAGTCACAAGTATCTTTGTTTTGCTGTGTTTGCTTACTTCATGTGAAGAAAAACATTACCTTGCTATTATATTCTTATTTATTCTTATTTTAGGGGCATAACCGATCTGATTGTCTGACCGTTTGCGCGAGCAGTATTACTATACATTATTGATGATTTGGGCTTTTAAACTTAACTTCATTGGATGGTTTTAGATTCATAGCCCACTAAGTTGAAAAGTCTGCCACCCGGTTCTCGGCCGATCACCCATTGTGGGCGAGTGCCATCAGTGAGTGAGGATCATCATCATCATCATCATTGTCGTCATCATCATCGTCGTCGTCGTTGTCGTCGTCGTCATCATCACAAGGTGGGCACATAGCTGCGTTTCGTAGACGAGGACAAAGAAGAAAGAACGCAATGGAGGCTCACACTGTGCCACGTCGGTTTCAAGCAGTAGGTTTAAATTTAACTGCAGATAATGTTCTAAGTTTCGGTGCCTTTAGCTTGGGACATTGCCACAGGAGCGTATTCGATGCTGTATGCAATTTCATTCGAGAATCAAAGCGCATGTCATAATAATGCCTGCTTAAATATATTTCTGAAGACACTTGTCTAATTTTGAATGAAATTTGCATATTCATTTGATTGTGACCGGGTGAGATAAGCTCGATTGTCTGGTCTACTCAAAATTTCTGTCTTCCACTGTAGTATTACCTCACCTTTTCTCTTCTTGATTCAATCTTCAATTATTTGTTTAGTTTAATATTCCTTTTTAGATAATTATTATTTTCTATTACATCATTAGTTTTTTCATTAAGGATAAACCTTTTAATATATCTCATATAGGATACTTCTAGATTTCATGGCCAATCCCCCATAGTGGGTATGTGCCAGTGCGAAGGGGCAACAACAACAACAACAACACGTCGGAAAATCTCGACCTTACCGGCTCCTGCAGGCGGGTATCCTCTCGCTACAAGAGAGCCACTTGTCAGCATACCGCCGGCCACCGCCGCGAGGTACCCACCACCGGGAATTCCGGTACGAGGTGTCGTCCACGCGGGGACCAACGTCAAGCAGGCGGCCGAAGCGGTGGTTTCGAAGACCGTTTGGAAGAGGGCGGCCATCGCAGTTCACGACACCACCACGACAGTGGTCGCTGCTGATGCCTAGCGTGCTGGCAGAGGTGTTGGCCCAGCCGCAAACGGCGACAACCGGTTGATCCAGCCTCTGCGCTACAAGCACCGCGGCTGGGCCCAGTGCGTGCTCTTCCTGGCTGCCGCGTCGGTGTTGGTGCTTATCACGACAGCTTACTACCTGGCTCGCGGCCACTTACCCGGACACCGAAGACAACCGGAGCTCCTCGAAATGTCCCAGTCAACGACACCGTGTACCTATGCGAGTGGCACCTACGAGATCTCGATGCTCAATGAATCGGTGGTGGCTGCGAATGCGATGGAGCCGCTTGCCGAGTCCGATGGTGTA
The DNA here is from genome assembly GCF_043290135.1 of Rhipicephalus microplus. Taxonomy (NCBI): domain Eukaryota; kingdom Metazoa; phylum Arthropoda; class Arachnida; order Ixodida; family Ixodidae; genus Rhipicephalus; species Rhipicephalus microplus. Next base: position 151,876,725 of record NC_134700.1, on the reverse strand, counting down.
CCGCCTCCCGAGTCGTCATCTGCATCTCCGGAGAACGCGTCTGAGCTCCGGGAACCGATCGACGCTCTCCCTCCAGGAGTGTCGTCATCCGCTGCTACGGAGGAGGAGCTGAAGGAGCACCACAAGGTGTTGTCGATGCTGATCGTCGCAAACTCGTCGACAAAGCAGAGCGGAGGCGAAGACGACGATGATGTGGAACAAGATACCGACTACTCTGGTGCTCTTGTTCAACGGAACTGTTCATAGAAGGTGCAGACTGACTGCTAGGTGGTTGCCACCGGCCATTGAATAAAATACAAAGTATAGATAGCAATTTTTACAAGTACTTCTAACAATATCATTTATAACAATAGCAAGATCCCTCTTTGGCAATATTGTCTCTTGTCATAATTATTGTGCCTAACGAAGAAATACGATCCCTTAAATGTATGCCTTCCTTCATTTATAGCAAAGGCGTCGTTCTCGCAGACTTTATGACTTGAGGTGGTATGCGAGGGATTATTTGTCAGGTGCCATCACGTAATAAGATCCCGTACTACGTGACGCCAAACAGGCAAAAGTGGGCCTACACTCGCCGAAACGGCAATAGGTAGCACCGACTGGCGCTCTCACATTACAAACGCACACACATACCTCGTAAAGTAAGCGGTGGGATGGCCACCACCATTTCTCAGAAGTAGAGAATAACAATCGTTGTTCGAATGTCGCAGGTTCGGATGATATACCTGGGGCAACTCATCTTTTCGACCACATTACTTTGTTCATAATTTGGTTGCAATTACTTCTATTGTCTCCCCGTACAATTTTCCTGGCACTATTGCCAGTTATTTTTCAATAATATTGCGTCTAACAAAGAAAAACTAGCCCTTAAGTTTACTCTTGCTATCAAGCATAAAATAAGAGGTTTGCGTTTGCAACCTGAGTAGCAGGTCAAATAGCCCCACTGTGTTGTCATCCCCATTTGTGCCTCAGCACGTCCGTACCCCAGGTTTTCCTGACCTTGAGTGCTACGGAAATCTCTACATTCAGCTCGACCATGGCGGGATGCGAGCATTGTTATTTTCATAAGTTTACTGCCCAGCTCTTAATAATTACAGATTGTGACAACCCCATCGAAAAGATACGCACTAATTTATCACTGCGGCCTTCTGATTTTACTCCATTTATTTAATTGACGCGGCTCTCGTCGTACGCACGAGATCTTCGGTTCACCGCCGACGCTTCGCCGCTGTTTGTTGTCGGCATAATCGTTGCCTTCTTCATAGTTAGTGCACCATTGGTGAGTTGTGGAACTCACCCTATTTCTGTGACAAATGACTATTTACGGTCATGGCTTTCTGATAGGTGGCACAGGCGCATGAATGAATGAATAAACTTTATTTAGGTTCATAAGTTTTTTCTAAACATAGCAGTTTCTTTTATAGTTTTTTAAAGTGCGGCAGCTGATAACGCCTTTCACGTGCCACCTTCCGTCGATGATGATGGCGGTGCCTCAGGTGACAGAATGAAGTCCTTAAACCCCAGCGGCTTATTATTCTGCTAGCCGGATGGCCTGAAGTTGATCGACCGACTATACGCTAGTCATTGTCATCCGTCAGCAGCAGTGAGGCCGATGGCGGCGATCCGCAGCGGCGACCTCAGCCGTAACGGCAGCCGGCCCAAATCTTCGCGCTATGACAAGAGAACCGCTTGCATTCGAAGTGTGTCCTTGTTTAACGAAAAAGTGAGTGGTGGCTGCGACATTAACGATCCCGGTACATTCCCAAACCAACTGCCGCACCGTAGCTGTTTCGCAGTACCGTACGCATTGCACTTGTCCGTCGGGTAGGGAAGTTAGGGTAACACGGGTCGCCGAACTGGGGTGTGTGTTTGTAATAATCTATGGTCTGTCTCTTGTTTAATTTGTCGTGTAATCATGAACAATGACATCCATTTAGTCTGTAACATGGTTTGATGTCCATGAATGTGGTCAGGTGATCGCCCCGCGACCATTCCGGTTGCTGTTTTATTGTAACCGATGTGGCTAACACCCCGCTCTCGGGTGTAGAGGTGGTAACCGAAACAGCTTGGATGTTAATTACAAGGTAAATGTTTTACTGTTGGATTGGATTGAATAAACTTTTATTGGGTCCTCCAAAACACAGATCGCTGTGTTGCGGGCCGCTCCCACGAGGGGACTGAGATGCTGAGCTCCTCAGCCGCTTCGCAGGCGTGGTGGGCAGTCCGGAGTTGATCTGCGAAGGAAGAGCTGCGGATTGCCGCCTCCCATCTGGCAGAGGTGATGTTCAATAAATTAGTGAATTGGGTACACTGCCAGAGCATATGTTCTAGTGAAGCCATTTCCCTACAATGTGGGCAAAGATTACTTAGGTATAGGTCAGGGTACATGATGTGTAACATTTTAAAAGTGGGGTACATCCACGTTCGCAAAAGCCTTAATGTAAGTGCTTGGGGCCGATTTAGATTTTTGTGAGGTGGAGGAAAAATCCTTCTAGACAGGTAGAAATGTTGAGTGAGCTCGTTATGTGTTGTAAGAATTTCCCGGTTATCCCCTTCACCGGTAGAACGCATGCCCGGGGAAGCACGGTTAGCGAGGTCTCGCATCGCCTCGTGTGCTGCTTCACTGAGACTGAGAGGGGAGTCGGTGATTTCTCCAAAGTGGGCTGGGAACCAACTCAGAAGATGATTTGTTATGTTCTTTCCTTCTAGTATTCTCAGCGTTTGTTCTGAGATCATACCCTTTGCGAAGGCCCGTAGTGCTGCCATGGAATCCCTCTAGACGACTTAATTGTTATCCATCTTTAGTATAAAGGCAATGGCCCCCTGTTCCGCAATGATTTGGTTTTTCGTCCTGATCGTCGCTGAGTTGACGACAAGGCCAGCCCCATCGACCACCACTGCCACAAAAGCTTTCCCATTGGTGTAGGAAGTCGCGCCAACAAATACGACCCCTCGTTCCTCGTTTGAGACTTGACGAAGCATAGTCCTGGCCCTCGCTATTCTTCTTCCGATGTTGTGTTCCGGGTGCATGTTTTGTGCTATAGGAGATCCCGTGATATTATCCCTGATGTTGTCGGGGATATTATTGTACTTGCGTCTAATCGTTATTGGGTGTTGGCCCAGCTCCTGCAGTATCATTCTCGCCGACCTTGTGGTAGATAACATTGCAAACTGTGCTCTCTCTTGGGCTTCTATTTCTTCGAGCGTGTTGTAAATGCTAAGCTCAAGTAGACGCTCGGTGCCGGTATGTATGGGTAGGCCCAGGACCTTCCTGATAACTTTCCTGAGGAGCACATTTAGTTGCTCGGACTCTGCTCTAGACCAGTTGTGCATTGCTGCCTCGTACGTGAAGTGGCTTAGAACCAACGCACGCATCAGCCGGATGAGGTTGTCTTCCTTGATCCTATTTCTTTTGTTGGCCACTCTGCGTATGAGGTGCGCCGCACTGTCTGTTTTCCAAGTTAACATGGCTAAAGATTTACTGTAAGCGCGGGTAGACTCTATCAACATAGATTTCCTGTTAGCGCTGGTAGACTTTATCAACATGCCCAGGACTTTTATGGTGTAGACCCTCTGGATAGCATCCCTCTGAACGTGGTCATATGATAATGATGTTGAAAAACTCGGGGTGTAATAAAACGTATTTATTAAAGGGCGAACCTGTGCCCACAATTCAAAGGGACTATGGTCGTAGCACGTAACAGCAGAACACCAAAAATGTCTCCTTCTTCTACTTCTTCAAGAAGAGTCCCAAGCGCGTGGCGCACATCAGCAGGGGCCAGCTGGGTTCTCGTGCTACCATCATCATCTCTGCGCAACACTAGCAGGCGCGCATGTATGTCCCTGTGCGCGCGGTGATGGGCGCGTTGTTTTAATGCAGGCACTATGTCGCGGCATAATGCCCCTGCTCGTACCCATCGTCCCGATGCGTCAGGCAATGAATAGATTCGTGGTAGGGGTCACTGGTCTTCCGGTGATCTTTCATAGTAAGGCTTCATCCGGACTACATGTACAACCTCTGTAGGGTTGCGGCGTTTTGAGCTCCCGTGTATAGCGGATCTGACTTAATAAGTTATATCGCTTACACGATGGAGTACTTCTTAAGGCCCGAAGTAGCGGCTAAAAAGTTTTTCAGAAAGTCCACGGCGACGCACTGGGGTCCATATCCATACTTTGTCACCTGGTTGAAAATGCGCTTCGGTACGATGCTGATTGTACCGACGGGAGTCGATATGCTGTTGGCGGCGTATTATGTATCTCGCCATCTGTCGTGCTTCCTCGGCTCTTTGCAGGAAGTCGTCTAGGCCAGGTGGATTGCTGTTTTCATCATTCAGTGGTAACATGGCATCCAGTGGAGTGTTGACTGTTCGGCTGAATACAAGTTCAAATAATGTCATTCGCGTTGTTTCTTGAACGGCTGTATTAAATGCGAACGTGATGTAGGGCAATATTTCACCCACAGTTTATATTCAACGTCGACATACATTGAAAGCATATCAGTCAGAGTTCTGTTCAGGCACTCCGTTAGGCTATTTGTTTGACGATGGTTTGCTGTAGTTCTTCTCTGGTCTGTATGGGTCATTCGCATCAGACATTTAATTAGGTCTGCAGTAAACGCTGGGCCACGATCTCTAATTACGACGCTGGGTGCACCATGTCTGAGGACTATGTTGTTGATGAAGAACTTGGCAACTTCAAGAGCTGTTGCAGTGTACAGCGAGTCAGACTCAGCGTAACGAGTGAGATAGCCTGTGGCTACAACTATCCACTTCTTGCGTGCAGTCGATGTCGGAAACGGGCCTAGGAGATCCATACCGACTTGTTGGAATGGGGCATGCGGTGGTTCTATTGGCTGGAGGAGGCCTGCAGGTTTCACGGATGGAGTTTTGCGTCTTTGACACTCACAGGAAGTTTTCACATTGCGCTGAACTGATGATAACAGTTTTGGCCAGTAGTATTTTAGGTGAATTCTGGAAAATGTGCGGCTGACACCCATGTGTCCAGATGTTGGCTCATCATGACATGCGTGCAGAATCTCGTTTTGTAAAGGTGCAGGTACAACTAGTAAAAACTTGTCACCATGAGGCTTGAAGTTCCTCTTGTAAAGGACCCCTTCTTGAAGACAGAACGAAGGGAGCCCCCTGGACAAAGTGCGCGGGACTTTGACGTTGAGTCCTTGGAAACGCTGTATAGGCGGCAGCAAATCGGGGTCATTTTGTTGTTGTTGAGCGATTTCTGATGCCTGGACGACGCCTAGAAACGTGAAGTCTTCTTCCTCCGGCTCACTCGTCTCCACTGGTGCGCGTGACAGGCAGTCGGCATCGCTGTGCTTTTTCCCAGATTTGTATACCACAGTAACATCGTACTCTTGTAGCCTAAGGCTCCATCTTGCTAGTCGGCCAGAGGGATCCTTATGATTCACCAGCAAACACAGGCAATGGTGGTCACTGACTGCTCGGAATGGTCTACCGTAGAGGTACGGCCGAAATTTACTTATGGCCCAGATGACCGCGAGACACTCTTTTTCGGTTGCAGAGTAATTTGTCTCAGCTTTCGAAAGCTTGCGGCTGGAGTATGCTAGCACTTTTTCTTGGCCGTTTTGCCGCTGGACTAGAATGGCTCCGAGGCCGATGTTACTCGCATCAGTGTGAATTTCAGTTTCGGCGGTCTCATTGAAGTTGGCGAGGATTGGAGAGGCTTGCAGGCGTGTCCTTAACACATCAAATGCTTCCCGTTGTTCACTTTCCCACATAAAGGGCACCTCGTCTTTTGTTAGATTAGTAAGTGGTTCAGCAATGTTCGAAAAGTTTTCCCCAAATCGCCGATCGTACGCGCATAAACCCAGGAAGCGACGTACTGATTCTTGTCTTTGGGTGTCGGGAACTTCGCGATGGCAGCTGTCTTTTTGGGATCTGGCCGAACGCCGTCGGAGCTGACGACGTGTCCGAGGAATCGAAGCTCTTCAAAAGCGAAGTGGCATTTTTCTGGCTTGATGGTCAAGTCTGCTGAACGAATGGCTTGTAATACCATGCGGAGTCGCTCTAGATGTTGGTCGAATGTAGCGGAAATTACGACAACGTCATCCAAGTACACCAGGCAGGACTGCCATTTCAGTCCCGCGAGGACAGCGTCTATCATTCTCTAAAACGTAGCTGGCGTTGTGCACTGGCCGAATAGGAGCGCTTTAAATTCGTAGAGGCTGTCTGGGTAACATGAATGCCGTCTTTTCACGGTCGCGCTCATCCACCTCAATTTGCCAATATTCGCTTTTGAGATCAAGGGAGGAGAAGTATTTCGCACTCCGTAGTCGATCGAGTCTATCATCGATACGCGGCAGAGGGTATACATCCCGTTTCCTTATGCTGTTCAGTTTCCGATAGTCGACTCAGAATCGAAGGCTGTTATCTTTCTTTTTAACAAGCATTACGGGAAACCCCCATGGACTGCTAGAAGGCTGGATCACGTCATCTGAAAGCATCTCCTCCACTTGTTTCTTGATGACATCTCTTTCCTTTTGCGATACTCGATATGGGCGTTGGTAAATTGGTCTCGTGGCTTCTGTTATAATCCTGTGTTTTGCAATAGCCGTGCGTCACACCTTAGAGAACGTTGAAAAGAAGACCTAAAACTCTTTTATAAGGGCGAACAATCATTTCTTTTGATATTCTGGGAGCCTATGGTTGACGTTATAACTGATGCGTCGACGTTGCAGGTCTCTTGTGGAGTGGCTAGCGTTGTCGCTAAACTGCATAATTCAGTCGCCATGCAGAACTCGTGAAAATAGGCGATAGCCATACCTTGTGAGATGTGCTGACAGTCATTCCCAAAATTCGTAAGGAGGACAACTGAGCGGCCATTCCTTAAGTGAACAACACCCCTCGCCACACAAATTCCTTTGTTCAAAAGAGCTCTACGTTTCCATCCGCTATTCCTTCGTGGTCACAAAACGCCTTATTTTCAACAAGCACCATTACACTACAGCGTGGTGGCACTGTGACGTCATCATCAACAACGCGCAGAGCAGTAAGACGTCGCTTTTCCGATTCCTCCACCGACATAGCTTGTTCAGTCGAAAACGTTACACTGGATCTGCGCAGATTAATTATGGCTCCATTGGCTTGCAGAAAATCCATTCCTAGTATAAGCTCCTTTGAACAGTCCGGCAGTACGATGAAGTCAGCAACGTAAGTAAAGCCTCTTATTTCGAGCCTTGAGGTGCATCTGCCGAGCGGTGTAATAGTGTGGCCACCTGCCGTGCGTATCTGTGCCCCACTCCATTTTGTCACAACCTTTTTCAGTTTCTTTGCCAATTTGTGAATCGTTACCGAATAATCAGCGCCGGTGTCAACTAAAGCATTTAGCTCGTATACGTCTATTTTCAACCACAAATCTGAAGTAATCTTTGCACTGCTGCGCTTATCCTCTGTAAACATAGCATCATCACCTTGAAACCATAATGGAGGATCTTCGCAACTGTAGTTATCAGCGGCCTCACCTCTACAGGTCACTTGCTTCAGTTTTCCGGGTGTGGGCTTGTATAACGGTGCCCAGACCGTGCGGAAGAAGCGCGTGGGCTGGGTGATCGGTAACGCCTGGGTGACGGTGATCTTGGCTGATGTTGGCGTGGAGTGAGTGGGCTCTGGCGCGCGGACAAGTACTCTTCGATCTCCGTTGGCCGTTAACCATTTCGAAGGCATGGAGCGTACAACGAAAGCCCCTTAATCCTGCCTGTCGGTAAGGGCAGAACCTATACAGGTGACCTGCTTCCCCACAATGGAAACACAGAGGCCTGCACTCATGGTCACGCCAGATGTCCCTTTTCCGGTGCCTTTTATCCACGTAGCGAGCTACACCACGGACTCGTGGCAGGTAGAAAGCCGTCGCTTCCAGTGGACGAGGTGCGCTGCGTACCGTCTGTGGGCAAGCAGAGGCCATCGCAACTGCTGCACTGGTGTGCACCACGGGTTGTCTGAGTATTTCAGAGTACGTTGGGATGCATTGGATCGGCTGTGGCGCACACTCCGGCTCACGTATCATCTGCCTCAGTTCATCTAGTACTACGTCGACGACAGACAGTGTCGCTGTAGTGTGAGGTGCTTGAAAATTGCTGAGCTCTTCCGTGATCACCGACCTGATGAGTTCTCGCAGGGCGTCCATATCACTTCGCTGGCGCCCAGAGAAGACATTGGCAGGTGCGTAGTTTATGTCTCGATTGTACTGTCGAGCCCGCTGTTCTAGCGTTTTCTCGATGGCTGTCGCTCCCGTATGAAAATCCGCAACTGTTCGTGGTGGGTTGCGGACGAGAACAGCGAATAGCTCTTGCTTCTCCCCACGCATGAGGTGGCATAGTTTCTTGTCTTCAGTCATATGGAAATCCGAAGTCCTTCAAAGCAAAGTATACGCGGCGGAGCTTCTCTCTCTCATCCCAACCGTTCAAACGTGCCACTCTCTCAAAGAGGTTCAGTCAATCTTCTACGTCTTCATACGAGTCGCCATGAAATATTGGTGGCTGGTGAGGCTGATTTATCACCATTTGGGCTGGTGTTACATGACTCGTCATGGTGGCGGCGTCCATTGACTGAGTTCCCTTTGGCGTGAAGTGGAGTGGACTGAATTCTGGTGAATCACCTCGCAGACGGCGATTGTTCCTCTGATGCACAGGTGTCAGCTCCCCAGGATCAACTCGCTGGTGGTCGGGGCTACGCTGTCTGGCGTTCGTAGGGCTTTAATTCATTACCCAGCACCTCCACCAGAAATGTAACGATGTTGAAGGAGTCGAGGTGTAATAAAACGCATTTTTTAAAGGGCAAACCTGTGCCCACAACTCGAAGGGACTATGGCCGTAGCACGTTACAGCACAACACCAAAGATGTCTCCTTCTTCTACTTCTTCAAGAAGAGTCCCAAGCGCGCGGCGCATATCAGCAGGGGCCAGCTGGGTTCTCATGCTATCATCATCGTCTCTGCGCAACGCTAGACGGCGCGCATGTATGTCCCTGTGCGCGCGGTGATGCGCGCATTGTTTGAATGCAGGCACTATGTCGCGGCAATATAAGACTTTCCCAGCTTTGAAATTGCTTCGAGTATGAATGAGCGGTAGTTGCTATCAAACGCTTTTTTGTAGATCTAGAAACAGAATGGCTCTGACGTCTCTGGTTTCGTTGTCGATGACCTGGATTTTGACAAGCTTCATTGCGTCTTGTGTGGATAGCCCTGCCCTGAATCCAACCATACTGCTACATGGTTTTGCTACTGTTATTTCTACGTAACAATATTATGTGTATAGACGTCGCTATCCTCCTAGTACTTGTTTATCCTGTGCTGTATGGCATGTTCTGCAACCTTGCCGATACATGATGTAAAGAATATTGGGGGCTTTCCTGGCTTAGGAATGAGGATCGTGTTGGCCAGCTTCCACTGCTCTGGCCCTCTGCATTCACTCCATGCTGCATTGATCATATCCTTCAGGGTCTCGCTTGAATCGTCATCGAGTTTACGAAAGGCCTTGTTTGTTATACCATCCGGGCCAAGGGTCGACCCGCCGTTGAGAACATGCAATTCTCTTCTGATCTCCTAGATTTTAAAATCACCTTCAAGGCCTAGTACTGTCTACTTGGTGGTGCCAATCCTCTTTTGATTTGGAGGTGCTTATGCACAAGCCGCTGCACGACTTGCTGTTTTGTGGAGAGCCGTATCTCTTTATGCGAAATTCGAGCGACAACATGCTTTTGATTTGGTTTGGTGGAGTGTTAGTTCAAGAGATGTTTTAACCTATTGTGGAACAAGTACAACCAGTAAAACAGTTGAAGCAGTGAAAGAGCAAAGGATTGTGGGATGCACCGTCTGTAGCCGGCTTCCGGTTCGAGAAGAGTAGACGACGGTGATCAGCTCTGACGCAAGCCTCAGATTATTCGGGATTCGCACGCGCGGTCGCCCATTTATCTTCTTCTTGATAAACCATGGTCGGTTGTTGAGCCGTCGGCTGCTCCAACTCGAGCATGAAAGTATGGCATTCCGACTGTCGTCTAAGTACACCACGTCCGGACTTAGACTGTTGTCTAAGTCCGGACGTGGTGTACTTAGACGACATCCTGGTCGTTGACAGGACGGAGGATGAACACCTTCGCAATTTGAACGAAGTACTACACAAACTCTATGCAGCAGGGTTTCGTTTGAACAAAGAGAAATGCCAGTTTGGGTTGTCCAAGATTTCGTACCTGGGACATAATATATTTCCAATCGGCATTCAGCCACTATCGGAGCGAATAGCTTCCGTGTCGCAGTATCCCACACCAACCTGCTTGAAGCAGGTTCAGTCATTTCTGGGTATGGCGTCGTATTTGCGAAGGTTTATTCCCCACTTCGCTTCGATCGCAGCTCCCTTGAGCGGTCTTCTTAAAAAAGACGTGCGGTCTGAACGGGGTGTCTCACAAGAAAATGCTTTTCGAGCTATAAAACAAAAGCTAACTTGTTGCCCCATACTAAGTCACTTCAATGAAGACTGGTCCACTGAGGTGCACACTGATGCCAGCCAAGGCGGCCTAGGAGCTGTGCTAGTGCAGCGTGATCCAGATGGCATGGAACACGTGGTTGCTTATGCCAGCCTAAAACTTTCAGACACCGAGCGCCACTATCCCTCCAACGAGCTTGATTGTCTTGCAGTGGTATGGAGCGTCGATGATAAGTTCGACATTATCTTTTCGGGCGTAAATTCACTGTTGTGACTGATAATGCTGCTGTAGCATGGATGTTCTCCAAGCAGCAACTTCAGCACAAATTTGCCCGGTGGATAATCAAGCTGCAAGAATACGATTTTTACGTGCGCCACCACGCCGGGGGGCTAAACAACGTCGCCGATGCACTCTCACGGAACCCCCTTGACTGCGCGCAACAAACCAGGCAAACCCACATTTTTTTCGCCCAGATGGATATATCCCGAGCCCAACAGGGGGATAAAGATTTTGCATCCATTATTGCATCTATCACTGACAAGGGAAATCACAGTATTTTTGTGATGCGCAATGCCGCAATGTACCGGCGTCACTAACGAGCGGACTGATCCGAAGAACGTTACGTCATTGTAGCAGTAGACTACCTGTCAAAATACGTGGAAGTGGAGGCCGTGCCATCTCTTGCATACACTTACCTAATCGACTTCCGCAAGCACCGATTTGAATGGAGACATGGCTTACCAAAAAAGTTAATATCTGATCGGGACAACGTTTCGTAGCGGGGAACTGAAAAAGTACCTTTGCACGGCAGGCGTGCAGCACCACTTCGCATACGCGTTTCATCCTCAAGCAAACGGCTTTACTGAGAGAACCAAACACAGCATCCAGGCATGACTCGCTCCATATACGAAGGCAGGGAAAAGAGGAGAGGCTGACTGGGACGTCCACCTTCCGTCAGCCGCTTTTGCGATTAATACGGCACTGCAGACGTCTACGGGGAAACGCCCTACGATATTGTTTATGGGAAACTACCACAGCTGAAAGCGGTCCTCAGTCTGGATGCTCCCATTACAATTCCACGTGCCAACGATCGCAAAGCGGCCTGTCAGAAGATCCGAACTGAGGCGATCAAGAAAGCCACGCACGCAAGAGAAAATCAAAAGCGCCGCTATGACAGACGCCGTAGACCTGCTCCTGCTTTCAACATCAGTGACAACGTCTTGGTGCAAAGGGGCACCAGCGGGCCTGGCAAGAAGCTACTCCCTAAGTTCGACGGGCCATTCATAATTACTCAGTGTGTACGAGAAAATGCCTGGCGTGTGAACACCTCAGATGCGAGCTTCACTCTCGATAAACGCAAAAGAAACAACTTTGCTGTGCATGTGTCGCGCTTGAAAAACGCAGTCGGACCGCTGCAGGTGCAATGAACTGTAATTTCTTTTTTTGTTGTTGTTGTCAGGTCCGCAGTGTGGCCGAATGTAATGAAGAGCGGCGCGGCAGCTGTGGGCCGTGGGCTGGAAAGCGGGGAAGAAGAGGCAGAATAAGAACAGCTGGACCAGGATCGGGTGTTGACTCTTGTTCTTTGTCTCGCTCATCACAATATATATATATATATATATATATATATATAAAAATATATATATATATATATATATATATATATATATATATATATATATATATATATATATATATAACGAACACTTATTCAGAAAAAGGCTCGGGTGCGTGGAATCGAACGTACTACACCTGAGTTGTAAGTGCGAAGCTTTAGTTCCAAAGCCACTAATGAGCACCTCCTTGAAGGTTAAAATCACAAGCAATTTACATGTACTCCTTACCGGTAGTGACGGGCATCTCAGGGGGAACTATCGTGTTTTCTGCATTACCAACAAGACGGCGCAATGACCACGCGTCTCCACATCGTCACGACGCGGCGGCACGTGCTCTCACCTCCCACGCGTACTTTGCTCCACGGAGAGTATGCAGGGTGGGCAATCACGTGTGCACTTGGTTATGTCGTAGTGGGGGCATTCGTACGCCTTTGCTAGTCTTGGGATTTCACCGGAACAATTTTGTTGCAGTTACCGGGCGCACAAGGTTAACTGCCATCGTTTCACAGTCTGCGTTTGCTAAAAGGGCGTGCTGCTCAGACACAGTTAAGTGACAAATGACACGCTTATTGGCGTTGATGTGTGCCTGTGAACACGTTGCGTGCATCATTTGTGTGTGAAAAACGCGGGGCACGTTTTTATCGGCTCGCCATTGTGCGTGTGTCTTTCCAATAAGTTAGTATCGCATTCATTGCTTCGCCTTTGCAGCAAAGCTGTGACAGTTTCTAGACCATACATTTGGACCTCACTAGACCATGAAACCGACATTTAAAGCTTTCACCTTTAAGAAACCTTCAAGTATCAACAGATGTGCGTCTACTAATATCGGTTATCACAACTTCTTGCCTCTCCACGAGATGGCGTAAAGTAACGCTTAAAGTCAGGCCTGTTGACGTTCAGGTGGAGTACACGTTTCGGATGTTGCGCATGGTAAATTAATGCTGTAGGACGCAGCCTTAAACGTAGCGTGCGCAGCACGAAGCACGTTGCGAACGTACGGCCTTGCGTATGCTAAAGTTCTCCAATGACGAATTAGTGGGGGAGTACTGCTCAAAATAGTAGCAGGAAAACCTTTTGTGACCTTTGCGCAGCATCGATTTTTCCAACTATCGATAAGCGTAGAAGAAGCGTTGCCAGAAATATTTGATTCGAATAGGGAGGGAGGATTCAATCACTGTACATGCATTGATGGCGATTTCTGCGGTATCATGACACAAAGTCACGAGGGAAGCGACAACTGGACTTGTGATATGTTTGATTGATTGTTCTCTGGGCGACAAAGTGGGAGCAGGCGAAAACTTGAGGAGGGGGGGGGGGGTATCTCCAGTCCTTTCTGTGTCTATAGCTGAAGACGTCCCTGCGAATTGGTGGGCGGCTTCGCTGAATGCGAACCACTATTGACTGGCGCTGAAAAACGGGGTTTTATACAGCTACAACTAGCCTGAAGTTCCAGATCTAAATAGTAATCACAACCACTAGAAGTTTAAAGGCGCCATAGACATGAACAGGACACGGACAACGTTTACGAATTCTATGCTCAATTGATGATTGACCGAGATGGGACCTTTACGCTGGTTGGTGACATTCAAATGGCTCACTTACGCAGCCCACCCCTAGCATTTCTGAATACCATCTGTTACTATAGATGAGAAAAAAATGGGGCATCCTTAAGCTTCGGCTCTAAAAGGTATATGCGATAGCAATACTCTGTCCCTTGTGCGTCTACTCCGAACACGTGAAATCATTTCAAACTTGCTATGCACCCACTACGTGGCCTTAAGAAAATATATGCGCCGTAACGTGTGTGCCTTGTGTAGAGAGTGAGCGACTTTAAACCATGAAGTCATTGGGATAATCGCATGTTCTAACATCCGGTGGCAATGTATGGCACCTTGGGCTAGTTGGTATGGCATGACAGTATGGTATGACATGTCCTTTGTGTCCTTCTTGTCTCTGTGTCGTTGTTTTGTTCTCGCGCTATAACTATCTTCGTTCAATGGCAATGTTCCCTTGCACCACGCATTATTTCGGCGATATTGCATGTATTGTAAAACATGCATACAGAGCGCGTATGCTTGTAAAGCATGAAAGTAACTGGAACTGCATTTCACAGCAGAGAAGGCTGTTTTCGCTGTATTCTCCAGCAGACGCGTGGCTGTGTGATAGAACACCCTCTTACAATGCAGACGACCTGGGTCTGATCCCCACTCAGATATTTGCATCGTTCTCGTCTTTTCGGTCGCACACAAGATGATTTTTTGCTCATAACCAATGATGCTGACGGCGTAGTTTCTGGGAAGTGAGCTTTTCAACGCTATCGCGTAATTATAAACAGTACCAACACAGGGACGATTTCTCCCGCATTTATTAGTGCTTCGTAGAAGAGAAAAAGAGAGTAAAGTACGGAGAACTATTGTTGACCGCTGTTAGCGTGGACCGTCGTCGCCACGGCTAATGTTCACCAATTTTACCATGGTGTATGTGGTAGTGCAAGCGGTGGTTCATCCTCGTTCGTCCGCATCATCCTAGTACGTGCCGTTGCCGCGGCGAGGCATCCATCCTCCACGGCGCAGGCGGGATCCCCGGATTCCGTAGGCGGCCAGCGCCAGCGTGGCCCCGATCACCAGGCTGAAGACGAAGACCATCAGTGGACGCCAGCAGCTTGGAGAACGGGCGAGAGCCATTAACTCCTGGCGCATTCGCTGTCTGTCGTTGTTGGTCCTGCCGTGGCCGGACGAAGCGGGCGCTCGGCCGGGCGTCGCGTACTCTACCGACGGGAAAAGAGGCCCCGGACCCTGCGAGAAACAGAACTCACTTGGAATGTATAACGACATGTTTCGTTTCACGTTATTATTGCGTCGCATTGGTTAGCCTTCTTGCACTGCGCAAAAGCAAGGAGAGCACAGTATCCCTCGCTTGTTCACGCACAGGCGCACGACCTAATATGGCTGAGTATGCATACCTTCAAGGTAATAAATTGATAGGTTTAGTTGCATTCACCAAATGCGAGAAGTGACTGTCGTCTGCGGCGTCGGCACCAACAACCTAAAAAGTAACGTGACCACAGTTGCCGTCAATATGACGTCCTCTCTGATGACACCGACCTCAAACATTTTGACGCCACTTAGACCATAGAGGTAGCTAAAGCTAAGTAGAGAGGGATTGTGGCTCTGCGATCATTCAGCCACCATGGGAAATTTGCCTACTCTTTATGCTTGTGGGTTTCGAGTGCACTTGTGGCCTTGTTTATTGCAGTGTTTTGGTTTTGTTTCAACTTAAATAACGGACCCGTGTAAAATTCGTGTCTCGATTTGAATTGGTGAGCCTGAAAGATTAAGTTGGTGAATCGCAACTGCTAAACATTTGCTGAACTCCGTATCGTGACAGAGTGGCTCCAGGCCACGCGAAGCCGAACGGAGTCGAAAGAATGAAGGCTATAGGCACATATCTGCACTAGCCATCATTGTCATGCTGGCTAAACTGTCCTGTGTTATAGCCCAGACCCTAACTACTGAGTTCCCTCTAATGTAATACATTACATGCGTGGGAATTCTATTGCTATGGCGTCAGAAAAGCTAACTCCAGGTGAGGCCTGTAGCCTCAAGGAGAACACTGCAGCCCCACACTAACCCCCTCCTTTCCCCAACTCCTCTTGAAGTTTGGTTGGGAGGTGTTTTACTAAGGATAAATAATCAAAATAACTGTTTTTTCGAGTTTTTCAACGAGTGTACCTCCTCCTGCCCGTCCAAAAAAATCCTTGCTAATGGCCTGCTCTAGAGTATGATGTCTTTCGACTTCCATGACGTCACCGCTTGGCCAAAGATATGCCAATCACGGAGACAGTGCTGGACCACGTCACGTGCAGAAACCTTTGGAAATCAGGGGGAGGAGGGGAAGGCGAGAGCCAATTGTATTATCCGAAAAAAAAAGCCAAGTCGAAGTAGATTTTGTTGTAATACGGCGGGCGCACGATCACTAGAAGAAATACGCAAACAAAACAGGTGCTGCACTGCGAATAAAGGTGCTTCTTGCGTCGGTTTTCTAGTGTCAGTGTTTGTGTGCGTGCCATATTCTGTGAATATCAACAAATACCAACAAAGGGCGTATCCAAGAGACGCGGTGATGTTGGGAGTGGAAACCCCAGGAATTTTTCGATTTTTCTTACTTAATATCCAAGCACACATACACACGCACGCACGACCAAACATAAAGTATGGTTAAACGTTCTCGAAAAAAATTCTGGCTACGCCCCTGGTGCCAGCTGTAGCCCAATGAGCCGTGCTATTACAACATACTTCGATGTAGGGGAGTGATCGTATAGGTATAAAATCCTAATAAACAATAGTTGCTGTATATTTCATGTAGGTACTTAATGCGACACGGTAAAATTCCTTACAGCCTGGGTTGCTTTTTGAGAAATAATAACCCTGGGAAAACATTTCATGCCATGCAGTTTCTCTGCGACAATCCAATAAGATTCAGCGCAGAGCAATACAAGAAGTGATGGTTCCAAAATGAGTTCAAGAACGCAGATAGAGTGCAGTAAGATGAAACACAATGACGAAAGACCAGATTATACACACTAGTGAAAATTTACACGTTCCTCAATGCGCTTCCTCTTAAAATGATGATGTACAAACAAGCTTATATTCCTACCCTTTGCATCGTTATGGTAAAGTAGACTGGTTTCAGCCACGCTTCCATTCGCTCTACGACAGAGCGAAAATCTGTTGGTACTGGAATGAGAGAATGCATGCATGATGCACGGATTCTCTATGGAAATAGTTTTGCATCTGTATAAAATAACCGCCACTGAAGTTCTTATTCCCTTCAGATGAACGTAAACACATAGACATTAGACGTCATCTGTCCTGAATATTCATGGCTGAATACTAATTTAAATAAAAAGGGACTTGCGTCCCGCGACACTCTCTTGGTTGCTTTCATTTAAAACCAGGCTATCTGAATGCACTGTCTATTAGCACGCCTTTAGGGGCTAGTTGACGCTTTTCAGAATGGGAGAATTGTGCAAAGAACACAGTGCACCAAGGACACAGACGATGACACCTGCACAGGTATCATTGTCTTAGTCTTTATTACGTGGGATTGTTTTTTTTCTGCGCAATCATATTCCTTCCTGAATGAATGCACCGTGTTAACGTGCGCCTCAGCGAAAATAACCTGTCTGAATAGGTGGTCCTGAAAAGTTTCTCTGGGTAAGAAGCGTGACAAAAAAAAAAAAGGTCACACATAGTCTTCGCCTTCCATGCTGCCTGCGTGAGTCTTTCTATTGCGCCTATTCCTCCCACCAAAATGTCTTTAGAGTGTTCTATTTGACCAGTCCTACAAAAAACGCACCACCAGAGCATTTGAAGGTGACTGGCTAAACGCATATTTAGTTTCCGCCTTTAAATCAGTGTGGCGATCTAGAACATTATCGGATACTTACGCTCAACGCACTGCTGCACAGCACTGGTTGCACAGTCATCGGATGCGCCCGGACTCCCTCACGACGTCCTGTTGGAGCTGGAGCAGGTGGTGCAGTGTCGCCGATGGAAGCCGGCACGTCGCCACCGGCTGCTCGTCGGGAGGACTCGGCATCAAAAGACATCGCGAAGGTTCCTCAGAACGCTTGCTTGCTAGCTTGACCCTTCACAACGCTTCGATTACCTCGAGGCGACAAAGCTCTTCGTCTTCTTTTTCTTTTCAACTATATCTGTTTCCGGAAGGAGACATTCGGAAGGGTTTTAGCTAGCCTAAAATCTTATTTAAGAAGCAGTAACTAACCAGAATCAAGGTGCCGAAGATAAATTGAAATTTTACGATGCAATAACAGGGTTCTTTGTGCATCGGCTTAGGATCACTCGAACATGAAAATATCTTCTTTTTCTTCTCAGTCGACGCACTGTCTCCCACCCCTCAGGACCACACCTGCGTGTAAATGGGCTCCGTGATCAACCTATTTTGAATAAGCAACGATATATTGGGATGACACTATCATATAACATTAAGATTACATCAAATAGTGATGTAATCACGTGAATATGTAATCACGTGAATCACGGACTTCCTCGCGTTCAGACCTTCAACGCTGACGCTCAACTTCCCGTTTAATGAGGCATCTAAGAATTAGAGGTGCACTGTGACATTTGTATGAGGCTTTGGAGGTCCATATACACAACATGTTTACTCTCGACAGGCTTCCTCTTCGAGCATGTGCAGTGCCAGGAAAAAGTGAAATTCTCTCTTGCGAAATATTCCAGTGGGAGATTTATGATTTGATTTACTGAATTTCCCTTCATAAGTTTCATTAAGGGTACAAGAGCTGAAGGCACATGGCACCTGACGAGGGCTTCTATACCTACTATGTACGTTAACAATTTCGGAATGCATGCCGCGGTTCACGCAATATCCTTTAAAGCCCACAGAAAGTGGGTTTTAGAAGGCGCTCGTGGCCGGCGTTGGATGCAAACGCATCTCCTGTACGTTTGCATTTAGTCGTCTGGCACGTATAAATAACTCAATCGTGTAAACTGAAACGTTATTACGGGAAAGCTGCTATGTCCGAGGTTAGAGATGTGTCTTTGGTAGAAAATTATCATAATAACAAAACATATACTTGCTCTCCTTGTACCCTCTTTATATTTTTCTTGCTCTTTTTTGTCGCTCTGCGAGCACGTGTGCCGATTTGACTGGCATAAGACGCAATGACTCTGATAAGTGAGAGAGAGATAGTAGAAATAAAAAAGAAAGAGATCAATTCTATTCAGAACGTCGTCTACGCCGGCACCAAATTTTCTGTAACATCAACTCATTAAATATTAGTAAAGTTTATTTCACTGTATTAGGGTACAAATAGACTGCGAATTACCGGTGGCACATATCCGTGTACCACGGGCATTATTATGAGAGTATATATGTGCTGCACGAGACTGGTGGAAAGTGTCGTATGTTATACGCAACAGGCAAGCCACGTTGCTCGTTTTATAACCTGCGCATGGGGTTCGTTGTGCACTCACTTTATCCTCTGCCAATTTTGCAAACACAAAGCTGAGCAGGCGACCGCGATGGCGTTCTGCTGTAGGGGGCTAGATAGATAAGCAGGCAGGTGGAAACAGTCAAAGTGTTTTAGGGGCGAAGCTCCTCAAAGCGGCACCTGTTCGTCCCTCGTAGTACGTAACATGTCTCACGCTTTGACCCCCAAGGGGGTGCCGGTGGGAGATTTCTCCTGTGCGTTGTTGAACCTTAAAAAAATCGCAGCGTTTGCGTTAACTAAAAGCCAAATTCTTCTGTCTCTCATTCCCCATTAGCAGTCATTGGCATGTTGCCGTAGGAAACGTTAGTAGAAGTAGTAGTGTAAGTGTTAGCTAAAAGCCGACTTATGCTGTCTCCCTTTCCCAGTAGCAGCCATTGTTTACCTCCGTTATTAATGTTCAAAACGCCGTTGATTGATGAAAAAACCAACGAAAGACGCCAGATGTTTTCTAAAAGCAAAACGAAAAGACGCCAGATGTTTCTAAAGCAAAACAAAAAGACGCCAGCTGCTTAACGAAAGACGCCAGGTGTTTTCTAAATTGATTGATTTGTGGGGTTTAACGTCCCAAAACCACCATATGATTATGAGAGACGCCGTAGTGGAGGGCTCCGGAAATTTCGACCACCTGGGGTTCTTTAACGTGCACCCGAATCTGAGCACACGGGCCTACAACATTTTCGCCTCCATTGAAAATGCAGCCGCCGCAGTCGGGATTTGAACCCGCGACCTGCGGGTCAGCAGCCGAGTACCTTAGCCACTATATCACCGCGGTGGGGGGTGTTTTCTAAAGCAATGGTTTTATAATCAAAACCATATCGCGATGCAGGTTTGCAGTTGACGATGCTCGTTGCCTTCGGTGTGTGCTCGTATGGATAAGGATGCCGAAAGTAGAATAAACTTTTTCTAAGCACATATACCATGAACTCGAGGTGGTTAAAGGTGGGAAATAGACCCGAAGCGCAAGACGTAAGAAAGTGTGCGTGTGCCACCTCTCGTTTAGTCGTTAAAATCTCCGCTGGATGGCGGTGCTTCTCTATAAGGAATATATAATGAAAAGATCTGAGATGGTGGTTCTTGGAGCGTTCAATAGATGGACGAACATACAAACAGACAGATGCATGGGTGAACGCATGAACGGACGCAGGGGTGGATGCATGGAAGAACCCAGAGCGGACGCATGAACAGACGCACGGACGGGCGGATGGATGCATGGACGGTCACACAGACAGACGCATGGACGGACGGAAGCAAGAACGAATGGACGGACGAATGCTTCGCCCCACTCTTCATCATTCACTCCGTGGATATGCTGCCAATTTTTTGGTTCGCTGAGAAGTAAAGTATTTCTGACAACGGTAATGATGATAATCATAATAAGAACTTTATTTTTTGTGAGATTACTAGGCCCATTACTCCCCGTCCGCGACACATCTGCCGAGGTGACGGGGGGCCAGCACTCGATTAAAAGCAAGCAAAGAGGCATTAACTCTTCGTAGATTTTTTCGCCAGCCGGATGGCTTTCTGCTGTGAAGTAGGGTGCTCGTCCCGAAACATGGCACCAGCATCTTTCTTATTTATATTTTTATGAGACCATGTCCCACTAAAGCGGTTAGATAGGCGCGGAGGAAGACGACGTAATTTTGGTGTAGGGTACAGCTCTTGTTCTCCATCTTGGCTTTCGCGTTGGCGCTGTGTAAAAAATCTTCAAACGACTAGTTTCGCGTGTACCTTCACGTAACAATTTGGTGGCAGCTGCTGGGTTACAACGCACGACGGAGTTACGCAGCGGACACCTAGTCACTGCTTCCGACATGTCCACCGGAAGCGACGCCGGTGGACATGTCGGATAAGTCGGAGTCGGTGGACATGTCGGATAAAATAGGAGTCGTGATAAGCTACAAACGTCAAGGTTGAGGGTAACACGGAGGACCCATCTTACTTCAGCAAGGAATGCGCAAATAGCATTACAGCCACGTATAAGACATAGCAGACCAAAACAGAAAGAGACGGCTTGTGCTTCTGAGGTAAACAAAGACAAGACTAGAAAATCAAGAAAACTCTCCAAAGCGAGCTACAGTAAAACATGGTGGAAGAGACTACATCATCGTTGTTCAAGTGAACTTAAAGTGTTCATCGAAAGTCCACCATTCTGAACACGTTCAAAAGCACGCATTTGGAACAAGCATCGGAAACACCACTGGAAGAGCCGGCACAGGAAAAAAATTTGGATTGTTTCATATGGACTGATCTGGAACTCGTTTAACTACTGGCTAGTATTGTTTACTAAAAACCTGGGTGTGTGTTTAGTGTTCTTCGTCGTCATGCGTCATTATGGCGGCGCGCAGGATGTTAAATATTGTGGGAACTACGAAGATAGTCACTATCATCATTAGAGGATGAGAGTGGTGTTCGGAATAAAGAAGAGGTTGACGGGCGAGGTTCGCCATGGGCACGGCGGCTCATCCTTTCCTCAACACAGTCCAGTGCGTGCCATAGTTGGCTTCCGAGTGTGGAACCCGAGGTCTGGAACCAACAGCCCCAAAAAATTGTTTTCGGGGCCAAGCACCTTATAGCGTCTCCACTTGTCGTCTCGTCGCAAACGTCCCTCATAACCGGGTACGCCTGACAAGTAGTGGGTAAGTCCCACTACTTGGCACCAGACCATACTACGCCTAATATGAGTTGAACATTCCCACTTACTGCATTAAACATTATGATAGGCTTAGCAGGGGCTACAGAATCTCCGACGAAATGCACAAGGCGCTCAAGTCCCTCGTTCCTTATCTGAAATCAGAGACACAGACGTGTGTCTGTACGGTAAAACGCCACTTACTAAAACATATCTCCAAAGTGACGGTGGTTTGTAGCGTGTAAAGCAGTAAATAGGAGAGACTTTCCTGTGGTAGGCACTGGCGCATACCGCCTTCTTCCCAGGTTTGGCGATGGTGCAGCTGAAACATCCTCACCTTTCTGATCGCGCAGTGATTACTCCTCTCCTTTTTTTTGTAATGCTCGTTGGTAGAAATGTTTGTGCCAATGGTAGAGGTTGATACTCCAATGTTTCCCGCCGTTCCCACGATAACGCCAGACCCCGAACACAGACTTATACGTGTAACCTAAAGCAATCAAGCGTGGCTGAACCACGAGAATCTTGTAGCGTACCTGCCGCGCTGTGGAGTGCGAGATCGGTAATAAATTTAACTCTATAAATATAATCGTCAGAAATTCACATGCATGTTTCTTTTTAAATGTGAAGCATTTCTTAGCTAACTTCGGCGACTTTGAGCGTATCTATCTATTATCTATAGCCGCTAACGACTTAGCTCTCCTGACCGTTTCGATAATGATATCGATACCAAACTTTGTGGGGTATAACATGACTGTATGACCAGCATATCTGACTAGTCATAACATGAAAACTATGACATGTCATTAATCTCATGATTTACATCTCATGGTCTTGCTGCTCTTGCGGTGGTTTCGTTCACATGACATGTTGCAAAACTGGTATGGTATAACATGATTGCATGGCAACACAAGCCACAGACCCTTTCATGAAAATTATGGCATGCGTGTCATGTAACAACATGACTACATGCCACTTTCATAATGCGCTCGTGGCCGTTTCGCTAGCTTCACATATACCGAATTTGGTGTTTCGTGACGCCAACGGACGACGAAGGTAAATGACACGTCCAAATATGACGATCATGGCATGCGTGTCATGTAAGAATATGACTACATGCCGCACTCATCATACACTCACGGCCGTTTCGCTAGACTCCTATATACAAAATATGATATTACGGAATGTGAATGAACGACGAAAGGAATGTGACTGGTGCAAACATGATAACCATAAGATGCGTGTCATTTATCAACATGACTACATGCCACCCTCATGATGCGCTCACCACCATTTCGCTGGCTTCCCATATATAAAATATGGTATTATGGGACGTGAATGGATGAAGAATGTATGTGACTGTTGCAAACATGATAATCACGAAATGCGTGTCATGTGACAACATGACATGTCAACGCCAAGGCGCGAATACACTTCGACGTGACACGGCGCGCGTGCGCGCCGGCGTTCGTTTTGTCACGTCACGCCGGCGTTATACACCTTTTCAAAGGAAGGAAAAAAAAACCGCCATGATGGGCTGTGCGCGGGGATACAAAGGCTAAGGGCGCAGCGTTGCCAGTGCATTTTCGAGGAGACGCGCCAATTTGCATAGCCCAAGGAGGGATATGGTGGCGCCCAGGGAGGCGTTAATGAAAAGGTGAATAGCCACGACAGGCACCGGTCCTGCCATGTACTCGCACGCGCACGCTGCGCTGCATTGCTTTGACGCATGCGTGTGTCAGCGCGTCCAGCGTCCCTTCGTCTCGAAAAGAGGCAGACGCAGTGATGTCTGGTTAACGCATCAGCACGAAATGCAGCATGTCGCATTTCACACCGGTTGTCATCGGGCCGCTGGTCACGCCGGTCGCGCCTGGCGTGAGACTATAGAGTTCACGCGTTTTGCTAACGTATAGCGGCGCTGTGCTCAGCGTGCGCGCGCGTCAACGTGACGTTGGAGTATGTTGGGCCCTTCATGATGCACTCGTGGCCATTTCGCTAGCTCTACATATACCAAATTTAGTGTTACGTGACGTCAATAGATGACGAAGGTGCATGACTGGTGCAGACATGATAATCATGACACGGTGTCATGCGAGAACATGAAAACATACCACGTTCATAGCGTGTTCGCGGCCGTTTCGGTAGCTCCACATACACTAAATTTGGCATCACGAATAGATGACGAAGGTACATGACACATCCAAACATGATAATAATGACACGGAAGTCGCGTACGGCATAATTTATCTCTACTTCGTAACGTGGTGGTGATGTTAAAGTGACATATCAACCTTCCTCATTCGTGCTTCGCATATCATCGATTCACACTGTACGTGAGATCTCCCATTTTTTTTTTCGTCTTATTTTCTATAAAAAGGTTTGGTAGATTACAAAAACAAGTACATAATTTGACCATCTGCGCCGACTCCAAGGATGAGTCACAGAGGAGCCCGTGGGCACCTAGCTAGGCCTGATTGGCCATAAGCTTTCTCCCTCCCATATGTCTTCTCTCCCTTTTTATGCTATGCATGGTTATGCGTATACCTTACTGCATCTTTTTTTCTCTTCCTCTGTGAAGTTGTTCTCTCGCAATTTATGTTGCTCCCCCTTGAACCATAACAGTGCTGCTTTAAGCTTCTACAGCGCTTATTAAGGAAAGTATAAATTTAACGGCTTGTTTTTCTTATTAGACACAATTTCTTTGTTATATACACAGGCAAAGAGTGCATATCTAACAGAAATTATGTCAATCCCAGAACCGCAGCGGTCCACTAAAAATTACAAGGAAACACACAGGTGGTGAACACTTATTCGGGGCCGCACGTTTACTCTTCTCTTGTTCTTTTCTGTACAGAATGTTTGGGTGGTAATAAAACCTTGACCATGACCACTCTGCTGTGAAATGTAACTCTTTTGATGGATCTTCAGCTATTTAAAATGAAAAATGCTGAACTACAATGTAGCTAACAATTTGCGTCAGCAGTTAGAAAACCTCAGCCTGTAATACCCCACATAATTGTTATCAAAATTGGAAGAAAATATTTTCTCTAAAGAGTGAAGGATTGTGCTAGACGTATAATACATACTATTATGGCGAAACGCGAAGACATATAGGACGAAGCAGAACAACAGAACTATAGGTCCTCTTGATTCAGTCACTGAAACATATAACGTACAAAACGAGAAGTTAATTTTAATCGTTAAATAACGCATAACCAGTATTGAGACCAGCGCAGACTGCGGATACGTAAATTTTACTTTCGCCACCATAGAGAGAAAAGAGAAAAACGTTCACTTTCAGATGTAACGCTACTCGACGTAGAATCGGTAACGTGCCGCAACAGTATAACTTGTTTCTATCAACGAGACTTCAGTACTGCCCGCTTATATTCGCTGACAGCGAACTGTTGATGGGCACCATCGTACTGACGATTTTGCCGATCCTAATTGATGTCGCCGTTGAGTTTTGTCCAGAATCTTCGACCAACCAGATTTGCTTGTTTCTTGTCGATTGACCGGGTTTTTCACCTGCCTCTGATACCGTGCCTCGAAACGCGACTCTCCTTTCGAAGGTGCTGTAGTTCCCTCTGGCATCCGACACCAGCTCCCCAAGACTGCTTCTGTCTGCACGCTCGTCCTTGGCAGACGTGGCTGGTGAAGCTTGTGAGGATGCTGTCCCGGATAAGGCTGCACTCGAGGGAGCTGCTTCTCTTGCTGTACTGCTCCGGTTCATAGATATAGAGTCGGGCGCTCTGCTTATTATGTCCGCCGACTCGCTTACGGTAGCCGTGTTTCCTGCAGAATAATATGCCACCGTCGTCGTTCTTGTCGATTGTATAGTCTGCGCCGTCTCTATCTCGAAACTCCTGGAGTCTAAAGTAATAGTGCTGGTGCTTGAAGAAAAACTGTTAGCAAAGCTCCTGGCTTTTGACCATGGGGATGCGCTGCTGCTTGTTGAGTCTGAGCCAACAGCAACCCTACCCCGGTAAGGGTCAGTACTCGATGGGAAGTTCGTACCTTTCAGCCAAGTCGTTGTCTCGCCAGCTGCTGACCCTGAATAGGATGTATCGCTAGTTTGATAGGAGGTATTGATAGCTTGATAGAAACTACTACTGGAGGTCGTATCAGTAGATCGATTCGCTATCACATTCCCCGTTGATTCTGAAGAGACTGAAGTTACGTTGGTGATACCAGGATGCGAAGCGTGGCTCAAGGCGAAGGTTCTGCCCGATAACAGGGTCACTATGGCACCTCTAGATGACTCCGAAGTGGTGGCGGTACTACTCAACTGAGAAACAGTGCTGGCGATGGTTGTACTGACCGACAATTCAAACTGTGTAGCAATCGAGCTCACGCTGTCATTTTCGCTGAATTCCCTGCTTATCTTTCGCGTTTTCGGTATCCTGCTGCTAGGCTTGACTGAAGAAATGATGTCAAGCAGCAGTGATTTCGTACCCGACGTCTCGTCCGGCCCTTCCGTACTAACCACAGTCGTAGCCATGGAACTTTCTTTACTGGGCCCGAATCGTCCACGCTTGACAGTGCCGTTGTAACAGCGGTGAGAAAATTTCACGCTGGGGCCGGAGTCGTCCGGCTGAAGTGGTCTAGAAGGCAGCTGCAGGTACACAGGCAGGTCGGACGCGAATTCGGCGGTTTCCTCTCCTGAAAGAACTCCGAATGATCTTTTGACCACCATGGCTGTGGCAAAAGCACCGATGAATACGATGCAGGCGATGGCTGGTGCTCTTATGTTCTGAGAGACATTCTGAAGACCTTGCCACGGCGTTCCGCCGTGTACCAAAGACTCCTTGGAACCTCTGTCCGTGAGCTCGATGCTGCTGTCGGTATCGCTCTCCACACTGTTGCTTTGCGGCAGCCTGCACAGTTACGAGCGACTGTTTTGTTAATGTGGATCATTGCACAATAGTGTGATTAGGCGCGTTGCGAGATATTGCTTTGTTTTTTTTTGAGGGCCAGGGAGTTGAGCCACAAATTTTGTATGCTTATGTGTGTGTTCGTCCGGGCGCGTGGTTTAAAATAAACATGCATAATATGAATATTTTGAGAGGAGGTTGAGCACCCTCTAGGTTTCTCAAATTTAGCGCCTGAATAGATTACTTTGCCGAGTGAATTTCCTTAGGATGTAAGAAGTTGCCCCGCCGTGGTAATCTAGTGGCTAAGGCACTCGGCTGCTGACCCGCAGGTCACGGGATCAAATCCCGGCTGCGGCGGCTGCATTTCCGATGGAGGCGGAAATGTTGTAGGCCTGTGTGCTCAGATTTGGGTGCATGGTGAAGAACCCCAGGTGGTCGAAATTTCCGAAGCCCTCCACTACGGCTTCTTTCATAATCATATGGTGGTTTTGGGACGTTAAACACCACATATCAATCAATCAATCAATGTAATAAGTTGTGCCTTAGATGTCCCTTTTCCTAATTTGTCATACTTCTATGGTGAAAGCAAAAAGTAAAGGAAGGCCAAATATGAAACGGCGGTATGGTATACTTGCTACTAGCCTTCTATATCAAAGGAGCTGAAAAAAAGCTTGTTAGGCTCGAAACGAACAGTGGGTGTTTGTTATTTAGGCAAGCAACCTAATACTTCAATCTCATTTTCAGCATTAAAACTTCTGAGTAATATATTGATAGCAAATGCATTGTTAGGTTTGCGAAACGTAAATAATCAATAGCTCAGCTACAAAAAATGACGCAATGGGTGACGTATTCTGGAAGCCTTCAGAATATAGAGTGTAACGATTAGCAGTATGCATTGTTGTTGCTGGCGGATTTTTTCATGAAAGATTCCGCTGACACCGAACGTGAAGAGGAGAACTGGAACACAAAGTGCTCTTGCAGAGCGCTGTGAGAAGCGTTAACATAAAAAGAATTTTGACGCAGCTTCTGTGGTCGACACTGAAACGCCTGGACTCATTAAGAGCACACCTGGGAACACCAGCCGATCACATGGGATTCTGAACGATTGCCTGTGTGTATGTGCACGGCCTCATACACGTGATGGAATGGCGAAGCTGAGGTGAGAGGATAAGACGCGGCTCCACTTCCACGATACTGTCAACCCTGTGGTAAAAAGCGAGTACGTACGTAACCTCTGGGTTCATTTAAAAACTGTGACAGGAGTCATTTTTCATTGTAGCCTTGTCACAGTGGCAAAGTGTTTAGTCTTGATATCGCCAATGTAATATTTTTTTTAACTTAAGAGTTTCACGACATTTTGTCTGGTCACGTGCCATGACGAGGATGAAGATGCTTTGTCCAAATATTTATTTGCACACCTTGTACAACTACAGGGCCACATAAGAATAACGTGGTACCTATTGCCGACGAAGTGTCAACGTCAGATTGACATTTAAATGTAAACACATCTCCTTTACACAAGAGGCAGGCATGATAGTGAACGGCGAACTGCAGTAAAGCAGCAGATCTCTGTGTGATTATTAGAGTACAACTGCCTCGTCTCTTGACTCGCAGAAAGTTTGGGAGAGGTCCACGGGAGCTGTCTACCACGTGAAACAAAAGGTCACGTGGAGGGCCCGATTGTCGTCCTTATCAGGCTGCTACTTATGTTAACGTGTCGTAAATCTCACGCCCTGGGTAGAAGCGATAAGAATGAATCAAGGGTTTGTTTCCGACTTGGACGCAACCTTATGAAGCCAAATAATAGACAATGAACCCCAACGATCGGGCGCATTACCCGAAGAATGTATAGGTTCAGTCCCTGTACCAATGGTAAAATTCATTTGCATTTTTGTCGGCATTGTTACACTACAGTTCAAAACCAGAAATACAGTCTTTGCCAACTTTGCCTACATTGTATGTTGCCTTTATTAGGTTACGCCCTGCTGTAGTACACTCAAGTACTGATTCAATCCTGAAAGCCGCGTGAATGTAAACCCTTCTTTCACCTATAAAGTCTGTTTAGCATTCCCTCCTTATTTACCACGGCAGTGGTAGTGCTGCAGTAAGGCTTTATACGTGTAGCGTCAGAAATCTGTATGCGTCGCACTGTATACAGCGGCCGACTATGATGACTAGGAGTCGTCGAGCAGTATTCTCCGTTTGACGACTCTTCACCACTGCCCTGCGCTGTATTTTGCATGCATCTCCTGGGGGATGCCGCAAGCTTTTCTTTAAAGTAAATAATTACACGCTGTGTTACGACATAATAATCTGATAACTGAGAAGGTGTCTGAACTAGTTCAGAGCTTTCAATGGTGACCCTAAACGTAAATGAATAACACTTCTAGCATTGCGCTCGCTTCAACAGTATTATTTATTTATTTATTCATTCATTTATTATATTTATTTATTTATTTATTTATTTATTTATTTAATAATTCATTCATTCATTCATTCATTTACAGGATACCTGCATTGCCTCGAAAGCACCATCGCAGAAGAGACACGTTTAGTATCACGTTCTACATATTTTGCAGTGACAAACAACAAACATATATGAAATAAGGTTATAATCAAGGTAAACAATTGGTTAGGGTATTAAAAACTAACAAAGAGCTTTAAAAAAACTAGGATAACTATACAATATTGTAAACACAATCGGGAATAAAAATTATGATTATTATATACAGAAGATAGTTTTCAGGTAATCCGTTCCAATCTGACATGGATTGTGGGAAGAAAGACATGGAAAGTTATTTTAGTTGCAACTATACCCGTGTGCTTTATTGAAGTGGTCCTGCTAAAGATGCCCAGCACAGTAACGTTTTTAATTCATTGGCACTTTGAAAAGCTTCGTAGTTACTAAAGAATTTGGGTGCACGTTAAACAACCCCAGGGGGTCGAAATTTCCGGAGCCCTCCACTACGGCGTCTCTCATAATCTTATGGTGGTTTTGGGACGTTAAACACCACATATTAATCAATCAAATCAGTTACTAAAGAAGAACCATGCATGCAGCCTGATTTTGAAGTTAGTTCATTGCTTGTATCAAATGGTATGCAATTTATCAAACATACAATGCACCTTGGTGACGTATGCGACTCTGTAATGTAGGACTACAAAAAAACCCATTAATCTCACAGCTTCTCTTATTTTTCCCCCACTTGGCTTAGTCATGCTGTCCTGTGCTCCACCGAAAGCTTTATGCGCCTAACGTGGTTTTGAAGTGCTTCGGGATGGAAGGCCATGCAAGGTGCCACCCCTCACGTGCTTTTGCGCAGACTTCGTGAGTGGCCCACCTTTGACCATGTCACAGTGAGACGCGATGACGCCATCACGTGACGTCGCAGTGAAGTCGTGATGACGTCATATGGTGAGGTGATGAGGTGATGACGCTTTTTGTGTAACATGCGTAGACGCTGATGGTGAGGTTGCGCGCTTGATGAAGATCATAAGGCTGTCCTCTTAAAAGCAACGCAGTGTATATGCTTCCGGCAACCAGGATAATTGTTCAAAAAAATTTCTACCGGAGGTTGCCTCCCATTGGCTCTCATATGTCACGTGACTAACTGCCGTGAAAAGAGAATAAACTAGCTGCTGCGTGACAGACTGGGCATACGTAACCTAGCGTGTGTTAAGATTAGGTAAGGTTAGGCTGCGGGAGAGACTGAACAGACGTGACCTAGCGTGCGTTGGGTTAGTTTAGGTAACGTTAGGTTATTTTGAATCGGTTAGATTAAGTTCTACCGGTTGCCGGGAGAATCATACAAAAAATAATCCCGGCAGTTTGTAACGTGACTTATGAGAGCCAATGGGAGGCGACTACCGGGAGAAATTTTTGGATCAATTATCCCGGTTGCCGGGAGAATAGACACACCCTAGAAGCAATGGAAGCGGAACGTACGAGCCATGTGACGATGAGCCGCGGCTGGAAGTCGCAGCCCCTGACGACGCCTCGTCGGTCGCTCCCACCGACGACCACTGGCCGCTCGAGCGGGGAGAAGATAGGGGCGTCCGGCGGCGAAATTTTGCGTTGGAACTAGGAGGCCACCAGTCCTGCTCCGAGTACGACGAGCTTTCGTCATTTCGACGGCGTCCTCTCATCCAGAAGTACAAGGCGCTTCGGATGGACCGGAAAGGAGGTGCCATGGTGTACGGTTGAAACAACGAGGAGAAAAAGGTGGGACGCTGCGGGTTTCGTAGGAGCCTGTCGCTGGGCTCAGCAGAAAGTGGTGTCAGGATAATGACGACGATGATAGTAGTTCTCAATGGCATGCACTCACGATGCAAAATAGTTCATGAGCCCGGTGATATTAGCACAAATACTTATTACGGTAATCTGTAGTACAAAACTTTAATGTAGGAATTAGGAGTTCTCCGTAATGAAGCCTCACCAGATATTCCTCACTCACTGCCAAAGGTGACCTCTTGAGCTCTCCCAGTGATCTATACCATTACCCCCGGAGCATGGCTTGTCAGGAGTTTGGTGGTGGTGGTAGTGGTTAGAAGAGGAAGAAGGCGCCTAATTTCTGCAGCCCGGTAGGCAGCACAGCGCATGATCATCATCAGCACGGAGCAGCACCTGTCAGCAGGGTCTCCCAGCAATGCCTGTGAGCTTATGGAGTCAATATACTCCTTCCCGTTCTCACGTGTAGGATAGCTAACCGGCTTTCCTAAACCGGTTAACTTCCCTGCCTTTTTTTTCCCTACTATTTATTCTGCTGGGCGGACAATCCACTGGGCAGTCCCAAAAGATGTGCTCCATTGTGGTCCTCTGTCCACATTTTTAGCAAATGGGTTTGAACTCATCTGCGTGAATAAAAATACAAAATTGCGGTGGATCTTAATGTTTTCTTCTTGACTTTCTACACACACAAAAAAACAACTTAAACCTCGCGTTCAAGTCCAATGACAATATTGAAAGGTGCGACACGCATCCCTTCTGTATGTATGCCAGGAGGATCTTCACTCGCGATATGCGCTGCCTCAATCATGCTGATGGAAAGGGCTCTTTTTCAAACACGCGTATTTAGGCACTTTCTTAGTTGATTGGTCTGCTTGTTCCGCTTTATAAATGGCTCACACCGGATATAAGAGAATGATCTAGTACAGCATGTTAGCGAAATGAAAGAGCAATTCATGAGAAATCCTACTTCGGACAGAAAAAGTAAAATATAAGTAATTAGATATTCCCCGAGCCATTCTTCTTTTCTAATCGCAAACGTTGAAACAGTTGCGTAGGGTATATTTCTTACAGGTAAACAGAGATAAAACTGGCTACAGAAAGGCAGTTTAATACTTCATAGGCGTAGCTGCCTTTGTCAAAGGTGGACTCGTCATCACTGGCTTGCTAGAGAATTTCGAGCAGTGTTTATATCATCTACTGCAAGTGACTGACATGTTTTGCAGGCAAATGTAGCACTTTTTCCCTACCGGTATGTGATTCTGAGATCTTGTGTTCTCTGTTTTAGCAGTGATCTGTGATAGTTCGCAGTGCCATACATCGTACCGGTTCCTTCATGTCTGTATGTGGCCTTAAAGTCAGTTTTGTTATCCGGTGCAGTTGTACTCACCTGAACTGATTTGATTGATACGTAGGGTTTAACATCCCAAAACCACTGTACGATTATGAAAGACGCCATAGTGGAGGGCTCCAGAAATTTCGATTACCTGGGGTTCTTAATCATCATCATCATCATCATCATCATCAGCCTGACTACGTCCACTGCAGGACAAATGCCTCTCCCATGTTACGCCAGTTAACCCGGTCCTGTGCTTGCTGCTGGCACATTATACCCGCTAACTTCTTAATCTGATCTGCCCACCTAACCTTCTGTCTCCCCCTAACCCACTTGCCTTCTCTGGGAATCCAGTTAGTTACCCTTAACGACCAGCGGTTATCTTGTCTACGCGCTACATGCCCGGCCCATGTCCATTTCCTCTTCTTTATTTAAACTATGATATTCTTAACCCCCGTTTGTTCCCTAATCCACTCTGCTCTCTTCTTGTCTCTTAAAGTTACACCTAGCATTTTTCTTTCCATTGCTCGCTGCGTCGTTCTCAATTTAATCTGAACCCTCTTTGTAAGTCTCCAGGTTTCTGCTCCGTAGCTAAGTTCCGGCAAGATACAGCTGTTATATACCTTTCTCTTGAGGGATAGTGGCAATCTACCTGTCATAATTCGAGAATGCTTGCCAAATGTGCTCCACCCCATTCTTATTCTTCTAGTTACTTCAATCTCGTGGTTCGGCTCCACTGTTATTACCTGCCCTAAGTAGGCATAGTCTTTTACAACTTGAAGTGCACTATTACCTATTTCGAAGCGCTGCTCTTTTCCGAGGTTGTTCTACATTACTTTCGTTTTCTGCAGATTCAATTTAAGACCCACCTTTCTGCTCTCCTTGTCCAACTCCGTAATCACGAGTTGCAATTCGTCCCCTGAGTTACTCAGCAACGCAATGTCATCGGCGAAGTGCCGGTTACTAAGGTACTCTTCATTAGCTCTTATTCCTAACTGTTCCCATTGTAGGCTTCATGAAACCTCCTGTAAGCATGCGGTAAATAGCATTGGGGAGATTGTGTCCCCCTGCCTTACACCCTTCCTGATTGGTATTCTGTTGCTTTGTTTATGAAGCACTATGGTAGCAAATCACTATGGTACTATGGTAGAGTGGTACTATAGTGCACTATGGTAGCAGGGGTTCTTGAACGTGTGCCCAAATCTGAGCCCACGGGCCTACAACATTTCCGCCTCCATCGAAAATGCAGCCGCTGCCGCCGGGATTAGATCACGCCACCTGCGGTTCAGCAGCCGAGTACCTCTGCCCCTAGACCACCGTGGCGGGCGCTCACCTGAACTACTGGTACTTTACTATGCAGTGAGCTTCCCCGTGTGCGTGCGTGCTGTATGCGTGCGTGTGTGGGTGTGTGTGAGAGAGAGTTCATAATAGTATGTATTACGGACATTCTGTGGATTTTGACATTTTCGTAATAACATTTCGTGTATATTGTGCTTAGTCGTTTGTGTGTGTTCACTACTGTCCTTGTTGCATAGACACTTCTTCCAATTTCTTGTTACTTATTATGACGTAATAAACTCATTTTAAGCACGCATACCAGTAAGGAGGCTCCCATAGACAGAGTATCCCGGCATGCCTTGGCATCATTCAGTGCCAATAATATAAGATACCTGATTATCGTGATAGCTTACCTTGTTGATTGTAAATGTAATACAAACTGCATACACCTGTAATGTCTTGTGCAAGGACGATATTAAATTTTTGGAGGGAATAATTACATGTTCTTTCGTTACTGAGCTTCACCGTTTAGTAAAGGTCCATAAAATGAACCGTAAACAAAGCACAACTTCGCACTGACCTTGCAAAGCATCAGAAACAGTGAAGCTGATCGATCTTAAATACTTAACAGGGTCTTCTTGGCTAATGTTAGGGCGTCCCTTGGTGCAGACAGAGTAGAGTCAGATCACAGCCTGTCACGTATTATGCTACAATATCCAAACACCAGCGCGAAAAGCTAACATGCAAACCTGGCTGTGGCCCCCAAGATAGAAGCGCGGACCTTTCATCATCTGTACTGGTTCGCGCCACGCCGGGCAAACTCGCCACCGCGGCAGACAGCCTCCGTCTGTGCGAGTGTCTCAAGAAGGCAACTCTTAGGAGCTAAAAGGTGCACTGCCAATCCTTGAATGGGAGCACCACACCACGGCGTTTTGAAGCTCGCTCCGGATTCTTCAGTCGTTACATCAGTTTGTAGGACGTGTACGTAGCTACGTGAAAGTTATGATCTCACTCATCACAGGAGTGCTGGTGACTGTGGAAGCTATAAAAGACGAACAATCAAGAAAATATGGCCACTTGAAGTGATGAGAAATCGTTGAACATGAAATATCGCTGGTGCCAATATTTAAGCGAAAAGACTTCTCTGCTCCCCTCTTGGTGAAACGTTGGCAACAACAAGACTTTTGTGCAGTGATTTCCCTGTGTTATATATAAATATGTGTAGACATACAGGGTGTTGAATGAGGTTTTTCGAATTAACTTCCTGAAACATTATATGATATGATTATGAGGACCACCATGCTTCGGAACTCCTTAATATTTTTACAAACCGTTGTTCTTTAACGCGAAATTGAATGTCTGTACATGGCTGCTATCAAATTCGTACCCTTCAAAATGTGATCACAGTATAGGTGTCGACATGATCGGCATCTCTAATTAAGAGCACAACACTTTGCCAGCTAAACCTATATTCCAGAAGTTATATATAGCGGATTGCTCATACAGAGCTGAGCACATTTTCACGTTCTCGCCACTACTGGCAACAGCTTGTACTACATTTAGCCCGTAGTTAATTATTACTCCTTCACAAGAGAAGTAGTAAAGAGTCCTGACAAAAGCGTATTTGCTGACGTGCCTGTTGCCACCTCACAAGCACGTGCACCGCGGCATCACCGCGTGCTGATAAATCTGCTTCCAACGGGATCTCCGTGATGTATAATTTACACATGTTATTGCTCGATTTTCTCTTCACACAGTTTCCGCACAGTTGTGGCTCTGGTAGTTACATCCTGCTCGGATGCTGCTTTCCAAAACGGAATATTTTGTGGTGGATTCGAGACTGCGTACCTTCGTGAAAGCTCACGTGTCTCTGTTCACATCGGAACGAGCTTACAACTGTCGTTCCCTACAATATTCATTTTCATCGAGGACCCAAATATTTCAACTGGTGCATTTTGGTGCCCAAGAACAAAAAAACACGATGCTTATCAGTGTTGAGCATCTATTTTTTTCTTAATGGCAGAAAAAAAGCCGAAAAACTGCTGCTTTTCAAATACCATTCCGCACTTGGCATCAACGCGGTGCGCATTTTTCAACGAAACGTGTACACTCATCACGTCATCGTATCTGCACACGGCCAACGATGAGAACTGAAGGTGAGCATAGCCTGATCAACGTCATCTACCACGCGAAGTACTCCGCAATGGTTGTCCTTTACGCACAGCCACACTCTTTAGCAGCGGTAAAGTAACTTCGAATTCAGCCCCTCTTTGCTACTCTCTTACGCAATCGAATACATCGCATTGCTATATACCTAAAGCCTTCATTGGGTGTGGAACTGTGTACAATGAGTATACTGCGGAAAAAATTCGTGGCTGCATTTGTCAAGCGATAACAGCGTCAACAGATTCCGGGCATTACTAACTTAACCTCAGGTATTTTTATGTACCGGGTAGCCAGCCGGTAACAACTGGCTAACCTCCTTATCAGGTATCCCAGCAGGTATTTTCCTCATCGGGTGTTTTCGGCGTCTTCAACCACAAACTGTTGATTTGGTGCTAAACTGCTAGCTTTTTTAAGTTTTAGGCATTCACTGATACCGCGGGATGATTTTTCCATCAATATTTTGTGCAGCTAAATGACCTGTATACCACTGTGGTGCATATAGGATTTTGATCAAGTTACTTCACTTACTTCACGCGTCCCCCCGAGAACCTCTATTTGCAATAGATTCACCGTCTTCGAGAGACCGACATTGCGCCACACGCTGGGCAAAGTATTCTGAGCAGCAGCGCGATGCAAGGTCGGAGACCTTGAAAGTCATGAAGTTTATATTTTTTCAGAGCTAGTAAACACAATGTTGCGGAGTATTATATGTAGAGTAACATTCCACGGATCATCGGTAAACATGTTGTAGGTTTCCTCAACGTTCAGCAATAAATACGCAATTATCCCACTTCTCAGGGGGGCTTATGCTACTGATATTGTATGAACAGCACATCACGAAGCTGGGAATTATCTTAGCAGTGTTTGTCTATAGGGCATCAAAATGTATAAAAACGAGCAGGAGTTCATCGCATATAAACTGCGTCACAATGCACTGCCAGGTAGTTTACTGTTGTGTCCGTATATCCACATTCGCACCTGTTACTCCTTCCATCATGAAACCCTACAAACTATATCAACTTGCTTCCGTTCTAACTTGGCGTACTTATTCATAAGTTTCAAAGCAGTTAAAATATTTATTTTCATTAAAGAGTTTCTCTGCCTTTTTGGCACCATGTCATATCAGATTTGTTATACCTGTACGGTAAGAGTGATTGTTGTAACGTGCTATTGAAAGGTCTGCTGACGTAGCACTATATATATATATATATATATATATATATATATATATATATATATATATATATATATATATATATATATATATATATATATATATATATATATATATATATATATATATATATATATATATATATATGTGTGTGTGTGTGTGTGTGTGTGTGTGTGTGTGTGTGTGTGCGTGTGTATTGCAATCAGTGCATTCTCGCGTATGGCTGCATCTACGCAAGAATGCACTGCCCCCTTTCCTTTAAGTTGCAAGATGGCTTTGCGAGTGCCCATTACATTCGAATAGTCCGTATCCGCCTCACTGCAACTCTAACGCACGTGATCGCGGCCCAATAAATGTAACATGACTTGTAGCATGTGGAAATTGTGCTTACTCGTCCTATCATCTAATGTTTCAGGATGTTAATGTATCCAGAAGTGAAGAATCAGATAGCTATAAGCAAAATCTCATGTGTTCATGCTTAAGAATTTTATTTTGGTATTTCGTGTTTGCACACTAGCTGCATAAAGTATATGACGCAACGCTTGTGAATTCATGCTAGCAGCACCTAATGACAAATGCCTGGGTAGGGACGTTAATCACTGCATTGAATACACAAGGTTTAGATCATCTTTACAGCATTATGTAATAATTAGAAAATTGGTTGCGTGGGTTTATAATAGGTGCAAAGAAAAAATAATAAAGAATGGGTGAGCTGCTACTATGCGAACTTCGCCCAGTGACAGCGAGCTGACCCGGAACTCAGGAGTCTTGTGGAATACCTCGAGAGTTACAGCCCGACTGTTCCGAAGGTTTTCAAGGAAGGACTGAAGTTGAAGAAGAACTTGTCGCACCTTGGGGTCATACATGTTCTCGTGGTTCCTTCAGCACTAAGACCACAGGTCCTTGAGGCTCTACTCGATGAACCGACAGCTGGACACCTCGGTGTTTCCCTTGCGCTCGCAAGTATACAGAAAAAGTACTACTGACCCCAACTTGTGGCTGACGTCACTCGTTACGTCAGGGCCTGCCGAGATTGTCAGCGACGAAAGACACCATCGACAAGCCAGCCGGACGTCTCCAGCCCATCGAGCCACCTCGCCGGCCGTTCCAGCAAATCGGCATGAACTTACTGGGGCCGTCCTGGACTTCCAGTTCTGGGAACAAATGAATCGTTGTACCTCATGGGCTACGCCAAGACAACGACCCTGCCCAAAGGCAGTGCCGCCGAGGTAGCAAAGCTCTTCGTCGAGAAAGTCGTCCTGCGTCACGGAGCTCCAGAGGGCTGATTCCAGACAGAGGTACGGCCTTTACGGCGGACTTAACCAAGGTGATTCTCAGGTATAACCAGACAAGTCACCACCGGACCACCGCCTACAAGCCACAGATCAGTGGCCTCACCAAGCGTCTTAATAAGACCATCATCAATATGCTGGCGATGTACGAGGACGTCGAACACAAAATGTAGGATGCAATTATTTCTTGCAGGGCCTTCGTTTACAACACCATCATGCGACGAAAATAACGTCGTACAGGTTGGTCTAAGGAAGGACCCCTGCAACGACTCTCGACTCCGGGTTATCCAAGGTCTCGGACCAAGAAATCCTCGCTGTGAGCGATTACTGTAAGCACACCGAAGAAGCCCGATCTCGCCCGCCTCCGCATGAAGTACCAACAGACGATCGACAACTGCCGTTACAATCTTCGACAACGCTTCGTGGAATACCAGCCCAGTATTTCACGAATACACGATGTAGACCCAGTGAAAAACTTTTGCAACGGTACTTTGGACCATACAGTGTAGTTCGACGTCTAGGCCCACTCGATTACGAGGTTGTCCGCGACGGCATCACCAACTCTCAACGACAACGATTGCGACCTGAAGTCCATGTCACGCACCTCAAAACATTTCATGCACGTGAAAAGAGTGTATTTTGTTGTTGCTGCTGCTGGAGTATTGTAAATTATTGCTTGTACTTTCTTGCATTATTATTGTATTTCTATCTTCTGGTAAAGTATCGGGACGATGCTTTATTCAGCAACGCCTCGCTCCTTGCTCAAGTTTGCCTATAGCCTAATTACCATATATGTGCTGCCTTGTACAACCATGCTTAATATGTATAAGCCATTGAGATAATCGCAGAACCTTCACATTTGACCACACCCCCAACGGGAACATTACAGATTCTTCTGGCACTTGCGTCCCCGATGGCGATAACGCTGGAATGTTCGACGGCACATGTATAAATGCAGACGAGCGTCATCGCTTGTCACTTGATCAATGGCCTACGATCTGTTTATTGCTATCGTAGCCAGTGTGTTGCTGTAGTCTGACTTTACGTTTTCGTGGCCAGAAGTTCAGCTCCATAAACAGTTTAACCTGACCACCCAGTCTGTTCCTTTCGTCCGCGCCTCGACCCCGTGACAGTATACAAGTTCACACTTGTGAAGTTTGTTTAAGAGACCTGTTGCTGTATATTCTATCTCGTTATGCTGGGAATGTGCTGGTGGGTTTGTGCGTCGACATGGTCACGAGAGCCATGACGTCACGACTTGCCCCCCCTCCCCCTTTTTCTAACTGACCACTTTCCGCCAAAGTGGACATGTCCATGACGTGCACACTAGGAGAATTGCTTCCCGTATCATAGATTCCTACAGATTAGGTTTGTTGAAGCGCTGATAGAACCTCTGAATGTAAATATCAATCATATTATATCAACAAGTATACTAAATTGTAGACTTCACATAAAATTTGGCATTATTTTACCTTCGAAGGCAAAACAAATGTCTCTTTGATATTTGAATGTCCAGTTACAATATTACGTGTTGTCAATAAACAACATCGGCGGATGCATCACTATCGAATGAAAAGGCTGGAGTAAGCATCCTTTGTCTTTCGCTCTACCAATATTTCTGAGCATGAATACCAGATTATACGCCTGCATTTATTGCTGAATTATTTGCTATATTTTTCGTGCTTCGTAAACTTCTTTCAGTCCAATCAGAAGCAGCCATAGTTACTGATTGTCTCTCAGTATGTGCTGCACTCTCTGCAGCAACACAATTAACGCTCATGAGTATGTTTAATATTTTAATACCCGTAATCTTGACAGAAATTCAGCTGCTGCATGTACCTGGTGACTGTGAGATTAAACTCAATGAGATAGTGGACTCATTAGCCACTCTATCTTTGAGCGGACCCCTCTTCCCAATTTTACCCGATAGGGCTTACAGGACAGCACAAAGATTTACGATTGCTTCTTTGTCCAAAGAAATAGGCAAAATTACATTAGATGAAGTCAGAAACCTCGTACATCTAAGGTTTCACTGTAATAAACAGCGGTGTGTATCTCGAAAGTTATAGAAAATACATTTACCAAATTACGGTGCGCAATTCCGTATCTTTATTATTATTTACATAAAGCTGGGCTCACAGTGACTCCGTTTGGTCACTTTTGAAAGAAATACAAAAAATAAACACCTTCTTTTCATTGTGTTGCCGATATTCTTATAAATATAAAAGATACCTTGCCGATCCAGTAAAAACGCTAGAGTTAGATGTAAATGTTGCAGCAATTTTTACCGTTGGAGGGAATACATTAGGTATAGTAACAAGGATCTTTGTTTTGCTTTGTTTGCTTACTTCTTGTGAAGAAAAACATTACCTTGCTATTATATTCTTATTTATTCTTATTTTAGGGGCCTAACCCATCTGATTGTCTGACCTTTTGCGCGTGCAGTATTTCTATACATTATTGATGATTTGGGTTTTTAAACTTACTTTCATTGGATGGTTTTAGATTCATAGCCCACTAAGTTGAAGAGTCTGCCACCCGGTTCTCGGCCGATCACCCATTGTGGGCGAGTGCCATCAGTGAGTGAGGATCATCATCAACATCATTGTCGTCATCATCATCGTCGTCGTCGTTGTCGTCGTCGTCATCATTGCAAGGTGGGCACATAGCTGCGTTTCGTAGACAAGGACAAAGAAGAAAGAACTCAATGGAGGCTCACACTGTGCCACGTCGGAAAATCTCGACCTTACCAGCTCCTGCAGGCGGGTACCCTCTCGCTATAAGAGAGCCACTTGTCAGCATACCGCCGGCCACCGCCGCGAGGTACCCACCACCGGGAATTCCGGTACGAGGTGTCGTCCACGACGCAGGGACCAACGTCAAGCAGGCGGCCGAAGTGGTGGCCTCGAAGACCGTTTGGAAGAGGGCGGCCATCGCAGTTCACGACACCACCACGACCGCAGTCACTGCTGATGCCAAGCGTGCTGGCAGAGGTGTTGGCCCAGCCGCCAACGGCGACAACCGGTTGATCCAGCCTCTGCGCGACAAGCATCACGGCTGGGCCCCGTGCGTGCTCTTCCTGGCTGCCGCGTCGGTGTTGGTGCTTATCACGACAGCTTACTACCTGGCTCGCGGCCCCTTACCCGGACACCGAAGACAACCGGAGCTCCTCGAAATGTCCCAGTCAACGACACCGTGTACCTATGCGAGTGGCACCTACGAGATCTCGATGCTCAATGAATCGGTGGTGGCTGCGAATGCGACGGAGCCGCTTGCCGAGTCCAATGGTGTACCGCCTGCCGAGTCGTCATCTGCCTCTCCGGAGAACGCGTCTGAGCTCCGGGAAGCAATCGACGATGTCCCTCCAGGAGTGTCGTCATCTGCCGCTACGGAGGAGGAGCTGAAGGAGCACCACAAGGTGTTGTCGATGCTGATCGTCGCAAACTCGTCGACAAAGCAGAGCGGAGGCGAAGACGACGATGATGCGGAACAAGATACCGACTACTCTGGTGCTCTTGTTCAACGGAACTGTTCACAGAAGGTGCAGACTGACTGCTAGGTGGTTGCCACCGGCCATTGAATAAAATACAAAGTATAGATGGCAATTTTTTCAAGTACTTCTAACAATATCCCTTGTAACAATAGCAAGATTCCTCTTTGGCAATATTGTCTCTTGTTATAACTATTGTGCCTAACGAAGAAATACGATCCCTTAAATGTATGCCTTCCTTCATTCATAGCAAAGGCCTCGTTCTCGCAGACTTTATGACTTGAGGTGGTATGCGAGGGATTATTGGTCAGGTGCCATCACGTAATAAGATCCCGTACTACGTGACGCCAAACAGGCAAAAGTGGGCCTACACTCGCCGTAACGGCAATATGTAGCACCGACTGGCGCTCTCACATTAAAAACGCACACACATACCTCGTAAAGTAAGCGGTGGGATGGCCACCACCATTTCTCAGAAGTAGAGAATAACAAGCGTTGTTCGAATGTCACAGGTTCGGATCATATACCTGGGGCAACTCATCTTTTCGACCACATTTCTTTGTTCATGATTTGGTTGCAATTACTTCTATTGACATTCTTACAATTTTCCTGGCACTATTGCCAGTTATTTTTCAATAATATTGCGTCTAACAAAGAAAAACTAGCCCTTAAATTTCCACTTGCTATCAAGCATAAAATAAGAGGTTTGCGTTTGCAGCCTGAGTAGCAGGTCAAATAGCCCCACTGTGTTGTCACCCCCATTTGTGCCTCAGCACGTCCATATCCCAGGTTTCTCTGAACTTGAGTGCTACGGAAATCTCTACATTCAGCTCGACCCTGGCGGGATGCGAGCATTGTTATTTTCATAAGCGTACTGCTCAGCTCTTAATAATTCCAGATTGTGACAACCCCATCGAAAAGATGCGCACTAATTTATCGCTGCGGCTTTCTGATTTTACTCCATTTATTCAATTGACGTGGCTCTCGTCGTACGCACGAGATCTTCGGTCCACCACCGTCGCTTCGCAGCTGTTTGTTGTCGGGATAATCGTTGCCCTCTTCATAGTTAGTGCACCATTGGTGAGTTGTGGAACTCACCCTATTTCTTTGACAAATGACTATTTACGGTCATGGCTTTCTGATAAGTGGCACAGGCGCATGAATGGATGAATAAACTTTATTTAGGTTGATAAGTTTTTTCTAAACACAGCAGTTTCTTTTAGAATTTTTTAAAGTGCGGCAGCTGATAACGCCTTTCACGTGCCACCTTCCGTCGATGATGATGGCGGTGCCTCAGGTGACAGAATGAAGTCCTTAAACCCCAGCGGCTTATTATTCTGCTAGCCGGATGGCCTGAAGTTGATCGACCGACTATACGCTAGTCATTGTCATCCGTCAGCAGCAGTGAGGCCGATGGCGGCGATCCGCAGCGGCGACCTCAGCCGTAACGGCAGCCGGCCCAAATCTTCGCGCTATGACAAGAGAACCGCTTGCATTCGAAGTGTGTCCTTGTCTAACGAAAAAGTGAGCGGTGGCTGCGACATTAACGATCCCGGTACATTCCCAAACCAACTGCCGCACCGTAGCTGTTTCGCAGTACCGTACGCATTGCACTTGTCCGTCGGGTAGGGAAGTTAGGGTAACACGGATCACCGAACTCGGTTATGTGTTTGTAATAATCTATGGTCTGTTTCTTGTTTAATTTGTCGTGTAATTATCACCCTTCACATTCATTTAGTCTGTGACATGGTTTGATATCCATAAATGTGGTCAGGTGATCACCCCACGACCATTCCGGTTGCTGTTCCATTGTAACCGATGTGGCTAACACCCCGCTCTCCGGTGTAGAGGCGGTAACGGAAACAGCTTGAATGTTAATTACAAGGTAAATGTTTTACTGTTGGATTGGATTGAATAAACTTTTATTGGGTCCTCCAAAACACAGATCGCTGTGTTGCGGGCCGCTCCCACGTGGGGACTGAGATGCTG
Source organism: Rhipicephalus microplus (assembly GCF_043290135.1). NCBI lineage: Eukaryota > Metazoa > Arthropoda > Arachnida > Ixodida > Ixodidae > Rhipicephalus > Rhipicephalus microplus. The sequence continues at coordinate 151,833,176 of NC_134700.1, read as the reverse complement.
AGCTCCTCAGCCGCGTCGCAGGCTTGGTGGGAAGTCCAGAGCTGATGTGCCAAGGACGAGCAGCGGATTGCCGCCTCCCATCTGGCAGAGGTGATATTCAATAAATTAGTGAATTGGGTACACTGCCAGAGCATATGTTCTAATGAAGCCCTTTCCCTACAATGTGGGCAAAGATTACTTAGGTACAGGTCAGGGTACATGATGTGTAACATTTTCAAAGTGGGGTACATCCACGTTCGCAAAAGCCTTAATGTAAGTGCTTGGGGCCGAGTTAGATTTTTGTGCGGTGGAGGGAAAATCCTTCGAGACAGGTAGAAATGTTGAGTGAGCTCGTTATGTGTTGTAAGAATTTCCCGGTTATCCCCTTCACCGGTAGAACGCATGCCCGGGGAAGCACGGTTAGAGAGGTCTCGCATCGCCTCGTGTGCTGCTTCATTTAGACTAAGAGGGGAGTCGGTGATTTCTCCAAAGTGGGCTGGGAACCAACTCAGAAGATGATTTGTTATGTTCTTTCCTTGTAGTATTCTCAGCGTTTGTTCTGAGATCGTCCCCTTTGCGAAGGCCCGTAGTGCTGCCATGAAATCCCTCTAGACGACTTAAATGTTATCCATCTTTAGTATAAAGGCAATGGCCCCCTGTTCCGCAATGATTTGGTTTTTCGTCCTGATCGTTGCTGAGTTTAACGCAAGGCCAGCCCCATCGACCACCACTGCCACAAAAGCTTTCCCATTGGTGTAGGAAGTCGCGTCAACAAATACGACCCCTCGTTCCTCGTTTGAGACTTGACGAAGTATAGTTCTCGTTCTCGCTATTCTTCTTCCGATGTTGTGTTCTGGGTGCATGTTTTGTGCTATAGGAGATCCCGTGAATTTATCCCTGATGTTGTCGGGGATATCATTGTACTTGCGTCTAATCGTTATTGGGTGTTGGCCCAGCTCCTGCAGTATCATCTCGCCGACCTTGTGGTAGATAACCTTGCAAACTGTGCTCTCTCTTGGGCTTCTATTTCTTCGAGCGTGTTGTAACTGCTAAGCTCAAGTAGACGCTCGGTGCTGGTATGTATGGGTAGGCCCAGGACCTTCCTGATATTTTTCCTGAGGAGCACATTCAGTTTCTCGGACTCTGCTCTAGACCAGTTGTGCATTGCTGCCTCGAACTTTAAGTGGCTTAGAACAAACGCACGCATCAGCCGGTTGAGGTTGTCTTCCTTGATCCTATTTCTTTTGTTGGCCACTCTGCGTATGAGGTGCGCCGCACTGTCTGTTTTTTAAGTTAACTTGGCTAAAGATTTACTGTAAGCGTGGGTAGACTCTATCAACATAGATTTCCTGTTAGCGCTGGTAGACTCTATCAACATGCCCAGGACTTTTTTGGTGTAGACCCTCTGGATAGCATCCCTCTGAACGTGGTCATATGGTAATGATGTTGAAGAACTCGGGGTGTAATAAAACGTATTTATTAAAGGGCGAACCTGTGCCCACAATTCAAAGGGACTATGGTCGTAGCACGTAACAGCAGAACACCAAAGATGTCTCCTTCTTCTACTTCTTCAAGAAGAGTCCCAAGCACGTGGCGCACATCAGCAGGGGCCAGCTGGGTTATCGTGCTATCATCATCGTCTCTGCGCAACAGTAGACGGCGCGCATGTGTGTCCCTGTGCGCGCGGTGATGGGCGCGTTGTTTGAATGCAGGCACTATGTCGCGGCATAATGCCCCTGCTCATACCCATCGTCCCGATGCGTCAGGCAATGAATAGATTCGTGGTAGGGGTCACTGGTCTTCCGGTGATCTTTCATAGTAAGGCTTCATCCGGACTACATGTACAACCTTTTTAGGGTTGCGGCGTTTTGAGCTCCCGTGTATAGCGGATCTGACTTGGTAAGTTACATCGCTTACACGATGGAGTACTTCGTAAGGCCCGAAGTAGCGGCTAAAAAATTTTTCAGAAAGTCCACGGCGACGCACTGGGGTCCATATCCATACTTTGTCACCTGGTTGAAAATGCGCTTCGGTACGACGCTGATTGTACCGATGGGAGTCGATACGCTGTTGGCGGCGTATTCTGTATCTCGCCATCTGTCGTGCTTCCTCGGCTCTTTGCAGGAAGTCGTCTAGGCCAGGTGGATTGCTGCTTTCATCATTCAGTGGTAACATGGCATCCAGTGGAGTGTTGACTGTTCGGCCGAATACAAGTTCAAATAATGTCATTCGCGTTGTTTCTTGAACGGCTGTATTATATGCGAACGTGATGTAGGGCAATCTTTCACCCACAGTTTATATTCGACGTCGACATACATTGAAAGCATATGAGTCAGAGTTCTGTTCAGGCGCTCCGTTAGGCCATTTGTTTGAGGATGGTTTGCTGTAGTTCTTCTCTGGTTTGTATGGGTCATTCGCATCAGACATTTCATTAGGTCTGCAGTAAACGCTGGGCCACGATCTCTAATTACGACGCTGGGTGCACCATGTCTGAGGACTATGTTGTTGATGAAGAACTTGGCAACTTCAAGAGCTGTTGCAGTGTACAGCGAGTCAGACTCAGCGTAACGAATGAGATAGCCCATGGCTACGACTATCCACTTCTTGCGTGCAGTCGATGTCGGAAACGGGCCTAGGAGATCCATACCGACTTGTTTGAATGGGGCATGCGGTGGTTCTATTGGCCGGAGGAGGCCTGCAGGTTTCACGGATGGAGTTTTGCGTCTTTGAAACTCACGGGAAGTTTTCATATAGCTCTGAACTGATGATAACAGTTTTGGCCAGTAGTAATTTTGGTGAATTCTGGCAAATGTGCGGCTGACACCCATGTGTTCAGATGTTGGCTCATCATGACATGCGTTCAGAATCTCGTTTTGTAAAGGTGCAGGTACAACGAGTAAAAACTTGTCACCATGAGGCTTGAAGTTCCTCTTGTAAAAGACCCCTTCTCGAAGACAGAACGAAGGGAGCCCCCTGGATAAAGTGCGCGGGACTTTAACGTTGAGTCCTTGGAAACGCTGTATAAGCGGCAGCAAATCGGGGTCATTTTGTTGTTGTTGAGCGATTTCTGATGCCTGGACGACGCCTAGAAACGTGAAGACTTCTTCCTCCGGCTCACTCGTCTCCACTGGTGCGCGTGACAGGCAGTCGGCATCGCTGTGCTTTTTCCCAGATTTGTATACCACAGTAACATCGTACTCTTGTAGCCTAAGGCTCCATCTTGCTAGTCGGCCAGAGGGATCCTTAAGATTCGCCAGCAAACACAGGCAATGGCGGTCACTGACTGCTCGGAATGGTCTACCGTAGAGGTACGGCCGAAATTTACTTATGGCCCAGATGACCGCGAGACACTCTTTTTCGGTTGCAGAGTAATTTGTCTCAGCTTTCGAAAGCTTGCGGCTGGAGTATGCTAGCACTTTTTCTTGGCCGTTTTGCCGCTGGACTAGAATGGCTCCGAGGCCGACGTTACTCGCATCAGTGTGAATTTCAGTTTCGGCAGTCTCATCGAAGTTGGCGAGGATTGGAGAGGCTTGCAGGCGTGTCTTTAACACATCAAATGCTTCCTGTTGTTCACTTTCCCACATAAAGGGCACCTCGTTTTTTGTTAGATTAGTAAGTGGTTCAGCAATGTTCGAAAAATTTTCCCCAAATCGCCGATCGTACGCGCATAAACCCAGGAAGCGACGTACTGATTCTTGTCTTTGGGTGTCGGGAACTTCGCGATGGCAGCTGTCTTTTTGGGATCTGGCCGAACGCCGTCGGAGCTGACGACGTGTTCGAGGAATCGAAGCTCTTCAAAAGCGAAGTGGCATTTTTCTGGCTTGATGGTCAAGTCTGCTGAACGAATGGCTTGTAATACTATGCGGAGTCGCTCTAAATGTTGGTCGAATGTAGCGGAAATTACGACAACGTCATCCAAGTACACCAGGCAGGACTCCTATTTCAGTCCGGCGAGGACAGCGTCCATCATTCTCTAAAACGTAGCTGGCGTTGTGCACAGGCCGAATAGGAGCGCTTTAAATTCGTAGAGGCTGTCTGGGTAACATGAATGCCGTCTTTTCACGGTCGCGCTCATCCACCTCAATTTGCCAATATTCGCTTTTGAGATCAAGGGAGGAGGAGTATTTCGCACTCCGTAGTCGATCGAGTGTATCATCGATACGCGGCAGAGGGTACACATCCCGTTTCGTTACGCTGTTCAGTTTCCGATAGTCGACTCAGAATCGAAGGCTGTTATCTTTCTTTTTAACAAGCACTACAGGAAACCCCCATGGACTGCTAGAAGGCTGTATCACGTCATCTGAAAGCATCTCCTCCACTTGTTTCTTGATGACATCGCTTTCCTTTTGCGATACTCGATATGGGTGTTGGTAAATTGGTCTCGTGGCTTCTGTTATAATCCTGTGTTTTGCAATAGCCGTGCGTCACACCTTAAAGAACGTTGAAAAGAAGACCGAAAACTCTTTTATAAGGGCGAACAATCGTTTCTTGTGATATTCTGGGAGCCTATGGTTGACGTTAATTGATGCGTCGACGTTGCAGGTCTCTTGTGGAGTGGCTAGCGTTGTCACTAAAGTGCATAATTCAGTCGCCATGCAGAACTCGTGGAAATAGGCGATAGCCATACCTTGGGCGATGTGCTGACATTCATTCCCAAAATTCGCAAGGAGGACAACTGAGCGGCCATTCCTTAAGTGAACAACACCCCTCGCCACACAAATTCCTTTGTTCAAAAGAGCTCTACGTTTCCATCCGCTATTCCTTCGTGGTTACAAAACGCCTTATTTTCAACAAGCACCATTACACTACAGCATGGTGGCACTGTGACGTCATCATCAACAACGCGCAGAGCAGTAAGACGTCGCTTTTCCGATTCCTCCACCGACATAGCTTGTTCGGTCGAAAATGTTACACTGGATCTGCGCAGATTAATTATGGCTCCATTGGCTTGCAGAAAATCCATTCCTAGTATAAGCTCCTTTGAACAGTCCGGCAGTACGATGAAGTCAGCAACGTAAGTAAAGCCTCTTATTTAGAGCCTTGAGGTGCATCTGCCAAGCGGTGTAATAGTGTGGCCACCTGCCGTGCGTATCTGTGCCCCACTCCATTTTGTCACAACCTTTTTCAGTTTCTTTGCCAATTTGGGACTTATTACCGAATAATCAGCGCCGGTGTCAACTAAAGCATTTAGCTCGTATACGCCTATTTTCAACCGCAAATCTGAAGTAATCTTCGCACTGCTGCGCTTATCCTCTGTAAACATAGCATCATCACCTTGAAACCATAATGAAGAATCTTCGCAACTGTAGTTATCAGCGGCCTCACCTCCACAGGTCACTTGCTTCAGTGTTCCGGGTGTGGGCTTGTATAACAGTGCCCAGACCGTGCGGAAGAAGCGCGTGGGCTGGGTGATCGGTAACGCCTGGGTGACGGTGATCTTCGCTGATGTTGGCGTGGAGTGAGTGGGCTCTGGCGCGCGGACAAATACTCTTCGATCTCCGTTAGCCGTTCACCATTTCCAGGGCATGGAGCGTACAACGAAAGCCCCTTAATCCTGCCTGTCGGTAAGGGCAGAACCTATACAGGTGACCTGCTTCCCCACAATGGAAACACAGAGGCCTGCACTCATGGTCACGCCAGATGCCCCTTTTCCGGGCCTTTTATCCACGTGGCGAGCTACACCATGGGCTCGTGGCAGGTAGGTAGCCGTCGGTTCCAGTGGACGAGGTGCGCTGCGTACCGTCTGTGGGCAAGGAGAGGCCATCGCAACTGCTGCATTGGTGCGCGCCGCGGGTTGTCTGAGTATTTCAGAGTACGTTGGGATGCGTTGAATCGGCTGTGGCGCACGCTCCGGCTCACGTATCATCTGCCTCAGTTCATCTCGTACTACGTCGACGACAGACAGTGTCGCTGTAGTGTGAGGTGCTTGCAAATTGCTGAGCTCTTCCCTGATCACCAACCTGATGAGTTCTCGCAGGGCGTCCATGTCACTTTGCTGGCGCCCAGAGAAGATATTGGCAGGTGCGTAGTTTATGTCTCGATTGTACTGTCGAGCCCGCTGTTCTAGCGTTTTCTCGATGGCTGTCGCTCCCGTATGAAAATCCGCAACTGTTCGTGGTGGGTTGCGGACGAGAACAGCGAATAGCTCTTGCTTCTCCCCACGCATGAGGTGGCATAGCTTCTTGTCTTCAGTCATATGGAAATCCGAAGTCCTTCAAAGCAAAGTATACGCGGCGGAGCTTCTCTCTCTCATCCCAACCGTTCAAACGTGCCACTCTCTCAAAGAGGTTCCGTCAATCTTCTACGTCTTCATACGAGTCGCTATGAAATAATAGTGGCTGGTGAGGCTGATTTATCACCAGTTGGGCTGGTGTTACATGACTCGTCATGGTGGCGGCGTCCATTGACTGAGTTCCCTTTGGCGTGAAGTGGAGTGGACTGAATTCTGGTGAATCACCTCGAAGACGGCGATTGTTCCTCTGATGCACAGGTGTCAGCTTCCCAGGATCCACTCGCTGGTGGTCGGGGCTACGCTGTCTTGCGTTCGTAGGGCTTTGATTCATTACCCAGCACCTCCACCAGAAATATAACGATGTTGAAGGAGTCGGGGTGTAATAAAACGCATTTTTCAAAGGGCGAACCTGTGCCCACAACTAAAAGGGAGTATGGCCGTAGCACGTTACAGCAGAACACCAAAGATGTCTCCTTCTTCTACTTCTTGAAGAAGAGTCCCAAGCGCGCGGCGCATATCAGCAGGGGCCAGCTGGGTTCTCGTGCTATCATCATCGTCTCTGCGCAACGCTAGACGGCGCGCATGTATGTCCTTGTGCACGCGGTGATGGGCGCATTGTTTGAATGAAGGCACTATGTCACGGCAATATAAGACTTTCCCAGCTTTGAAATTGCTTCGAGTATGAATGAGCGGTAGTTGCTATCAAACGCTTTTTTGTAGATCTAGGATCAGAATGGCTCTGACGTCTCTGGTTTCATTGTCGATGACCTGGTGTTTGACAAGCTTCATTGCGTCTTGTGTGGATAGCCCTGCCCTGAATCCAACCGTGCTGCTACATGGTTTTGCTACTGTTATTTCTACGTAACAATAATATGTGTATAGACGTCGCTATTCTCCTAGTACTTGTTTATCCTGTGCAGTATGGCATGTTCTGCAACCTTGCTGATACATAATGTAAAAATTATTGGGGGCTTTCCTGGCTTAGGAATGAGGATCGTGTTGGCCAGCTTCCACTGCTCTGGCCCTTTGCATTCACTCCATGCTGCATTGATCATATCCTTCAGGGTCTCGATTGAATCGTCGTCGAGTTTACGAGGGACCTTGTTTAATATACCATTCGGGCCAAGGGTCGACCCGCCGTTGAGATCATGCAAGGCTCTTCTGATCTCCTAGATTTTAAAATCGCCTTCAAGGCCTAGTACTGTCTACTTGGTGGTGCCAATCCTCTTTTGATTTGGAGGTGCTTATGCACGAGCCGCTGAACGACTTGCTGTTCTGTGGAGAGCCGTATCTCTTTATGCGAAATTCGAGCGACAACATGCTTTTGATTTGGTTTGGTGGAGTGTTAGTTCAAGAGATGTTTTAACATATTGTGAAACAAGTACAACCAGTAAAACAGTTGAAGCAGTGAAAGAGCAAAGGATTGTGGGATGCACCCTCTGTAGCCGGCTTCCGGTTCGAGAAGAGTAGACGACGGCGATCAGCTCCGCCGCAAGCCTCAGATTATTCGGGATTCGCACGCGCGGTCGCCCATTTATCTTCTTCTTGATAAACCATGGTCGGTTGTTGAGCCGTCGGCTGCTCCAACTCGGTCATGAAAGGGAGAGACAGGTATTCATTCCAATGAAATAACCAAAGAAAAATGAGGTGGGCCGTAGCTTTGAAGAGAGCCACGGCAACATGTAGCCTTTGGGTACCGAACGTAGGAGCCACAGTGTGCGAATACTATTTTATCACAGGTGCGTGTGTATTCCGCACTAATAAAAGGCTTACGCATGAAATTGCTGCGAATATTACAACGAGAAATAAAGTGTCGCGCAGGCGCCCCTAGCAAAGATATGGGAACACGCGGGCGAAATTACCTACCATATGAGATGATCGCCGGCCATTGCGCACATAAGACAAAAAACGCGAAAGCTTCCCTCAAAAGTCAGTTTACACGAAGCGCTGGAGGAGTCGTTTGCGTTTAATTTGGTCAAACTGCGTAGGACGGCACACAAAGGAAGGCGTGCGTTAAAGAAGAAACGCAGGGTTTCGACTATTCGGCGCCGTCTATGTCTTACTGTACTGCTTATGCGCCGCAATAACGCGCAGCTTGACAAAGATCAGCGTTCAAACCTGGCTTTGTGTGAAAAACGCATCTTATAGTGCGGTTAAGGTTAGAAAAAAATGGCAGCATATTCACGGAGTGAATGATGGATAGTGGGGCGAATCATCCGTCCTTCCATTCGTTCTTGCTTCCGTCCATCCATGCGTGCGTCTATGTGACCACCCGTGCGTCGATTCGCCCATCCGTGCGTGCATCTGTTCGTGCGTCCGCACGTTCATCGGTGCGTCCGTCCCTGCTTTCGTCCATGCATCCGCTACTGCGTCCGTCCATGCGTCCATCCGTCCGTGCAGCCATCCGTCCGTCCATCCATGCATCTGTCTGTGTGTCCGTTCCTCCACCTATTCCATACTCCAAGTACCACCATCTCGCATCTTTTCATCATATATTCCTCATATAGAAGCACCGTCATCCAGCCGACATTCCAAGCACTGAACGAAAGGAGCCACACGCACACTTTCTTACGGCTTGCGATTCGTGTCTACTTCCCACCTCTAACCACCTCGAGTTTATGGTATATACTAGTCCACTGTATTCATGGCACTGCGGCCCAACGCTCGCTAATTCTTTTTAAAATCTAGGAGGTTACGCTCAGCGAGTATAACGTAGCAACCATTTCTTGTCTTCTGTGTGTTGTAGAAAAATAAAAAACTCCTAGCGTGCGCATTAACTAATAGCCAAATTTTCCTGTCTCTCATTCTCCCTTTGCAGCCATTGGCATGTACATTAAGCACTATCTTTTATTGTTCAACAACGCACAGAAGAAATCTCTCACCAGCACCACCTTGGAGGTCAAAATGTGATACTTGTTACACACTACTACTACGGCCACGAGGGACGAATGGGTGCCGTTATAAGGAGATTCGCCCCTTTTTCTCTTTTTTTTCTTGAGTGATTCGTGATCTGTGAGAATATTGGAGGCGCTGTGTGTTACATCCTGTGTATGTTCTCTTGTTTGTACACGCCACTGAAGTGATTTTGTTACACCAGACAGTTGAACTCACCTGTATTGTTGTTACCAGTTTGAAATAAACTTCCTTGTTTCACCCCTAAAAACGATATCTCAACGCGCTCAATAAGTGTAGCGCTTTATGCCAATCGACCGACAATGTCGGCTGAAGCAGCAAACCTGAAATGAACTTTTAGCACACTGCTACAGTCATACCCATCCCCTGAGATTTTTTAAATTGGGATTTTTTATCTGCAGTAACGTTTCACATATATACAATGAAAACTGTCTTCTCTATCGACTGATCTTCCGGCAAAACTGACAGTATAGCCCCGAGCAGCATGAAAGCATTGCAGATCATTTTAGTGCAATAGAAAGGTTTCCTTACCGTTCATGGCTTTCGTAGCTTGTCATCGTCGCAATCAAGGTTAGCATATGCACAAAAAACAACTCTTAAAGCACAGACATTGCACGGAGAGGTGCTTTTTTTCAACAAAGCGGTAAAAATGCAGGCGTGCCACTGCTAACCCACGTGGTGCGTAGAACCGGAAGCCATCGTATCCCACAGTTCCCTGCAACTGCCCATATTCCCGATCACCTATTGTGCTGGATCCACACGACGTACCAAATCGTGATTCGATCCCGGGGATCGCATGCTACATCATACGTCACCCGTTTTCGCACTTCTCCTTCGATCCACGGGGAGCGATACGTTAAACAGCGGAGACCCAAATCACAGTTGAGATCACTTCGGATTTTTGGCGAAAGAAACAAAACTGCCGGCGGCAAAACGTTTTCGGCTGGAAACCACCGTTCTTTCCAGTCTACTCCACCAGTCTACTCCAAGTCGCTTTTGCTGAGAAGAGCGCACAATACGATGGCGACGCTAGCCACTGTAGCGGTGTTAAAGTGTTTACGACGCTACTTTATTCTGAACTGTGCATGCACGCAGTACGCGGCTGTCGCTGACAACGGATGAAGTTATGCAGAACTGCCGCGGGTGGGTGTGCCATCGCCTACGCTCCTGGGAGCTAGAGAAGGGCCGGTCCATCCCCGCCATCTCCGTTGTCGTGTGAATGCGAGCCGTGGAGAAATACAGAACACGTCACATGTCAAGTCACTGATCCGTCCGTGATCACATCTGTCACGTGAATCCAGCATTACGTGCTTTCGTTGCGATAGCATCGCTCGGTGTTTCCGCATCGACAGCCGGAGTGACACTTTGCACTTTTCTGGTACGCGCGCTTTTGAAGTGAGTCAACGAGCGGGCAGGCAGGTAAAAAAGGGCGCGTGTGTGCAGTGTGCGCTTTCGAGCTTTGCAAAGAGCCGTGAGAAGGCGCTTCAGACTGTTTGACACGTGTTCCTGTGGTACACAGTATTTTGACCGCCACTTTACACTGGTCTGAACAAACTCTGGAGCACTTACTTCATTATATTCGACTTATTTATCAGAAATAATACGCCCGTTGTTGTACGCGGGTCAAAATAACAGTTTACGGCTACGCTTAGAGCTTTGTAAAAAATTGGAGAACCCTTTAGCTTCCTCTTTAGGAGTTGAACGCGGTAGCGAAATCTGGCCCCTAGTGCACCCTTCAACCGCTAAGTACATCCTTATTATTGTTTTCTTACATACATACGCATGCACACAAACATGCACACAGTAGAATGGACCAGCGCGCGCTATTATTGCCGAATGGGCTCGTTGGCCCGTCGACATGCATGGACTGACGACGTGACGCTATCGCTAGCCGCAAGCCGACTGCGCGAGTCCGCCAAAGCGTGGCATCAATACGATGGCTGCAAGTACGAATCCTGGAGTGACTGGACTACAGCCTTCGTCACGGCCTTCCAACCACTTCCATCCGCATACGACGACCATTTCATGCGCATGCGATCGCGTCGGCAGGCTCCATCGGAAGACGCCCGTAAATACGTCTACGATAAGCTCGGGCTTCTCGACAAATATGGCATTACATGGATCTCTCCGGCTGCCCGCCAGTATGTCGTTGATGGCTTGGCTGACCCTACTCACGCTGCCATCTTATTTTGCCAGTCACCTGAAGCGTCACCCCAGGTTTTCGCTCAAAAGGCAGCCGAATTTCAGCAAAACTCTCGTCGTCGGCTTAGCTTGGACATATTACCGACTGTCCGTTCGACTTACGCCTCCCCACGACACGGATGCTTCAAGTGCGGTCGCATTGGCCACAACGCCAAGGAGTGTCGTCAATCTTTCCAGAGCGAATCCGCTACCAAGCTTGTCAAACTCCTCGGATGTCCATTCATGTTGAGGGAATAGGTGACCTATCTGCTCTGGTGGATACCGGTGCGGAACGAACGGCGCTACACCGACGTCTTGCTCGGGACACTATCTGACCGTGGACGCAACCTCCCCTCTGCGGACTTCGAGGAAGTGCTATGCCAGTCGGAATGCTCGACAGTGCAGTCTGGACGGCAGCAGGCACTAAAGTTCTTCCAGCCATTCCTGTCTTTGAAGACCTCCCTGCCGACATGATCCTTCGTGCTGACTTCTTGCTATCTGATAATATTGAGCTCACCATACATCGCGGCCACGTCGAGCTCCGGTCTTCGACAGCTGGGACTACCGCCACAACCCTGCCACCACAGGCAGGTGAGCCGTCCACTACACCTACCTTATCTTCTATATTAACTCGCCATCAGCCAGTATTCGCTAGCAATACAGCAGAACTGCCAGGCACTAATTTGCTGCTCCATCGCATACCAACGGGAGATCTACCGCCAATATGCGTGCCACTGCGACGATACGCTGAACGAGAACGGGCAGTGATCGCAGAACAAGAAGATGAAATGCTTGCCGCGGGCATTATTAGGCCGTCATTGAGTCCGTGGGCAGCGCCAGTCGTCCTTGTTCGCAAAAAAAACGGATCACTGCGCTTCTGCGGGGACTACAGGCAGCTCAATAAATGTACAAAGCTTGACTCCTACCCTTTACCCTGCATTGATGATGCTGTTGATACATTACGTCACTGCAAGTTCTTTTCATCGATTGATTTACGCGCAGGGTATTGGCAGATTAACGTCGCGGAGGAAGATCGATGTAAAACGGCCTTTCGCACACCTTTCGGTTCGTATGAATTCAACCGCATGCCGTTTGGACTAAGAACGGCTCCTAGCACTTTTCAGCGTGTGATGAATTCAGTGCTCGGACCATTGAAAAACCAAGCCTGTGTGGTGTACTTAGACGACATCCTGGTCGTTGACAGGATGGAGGATGAACACCTTCGCAATTTGAACGAAGTACTACACAGACTCTATGCAGCAGGGTTTCGTTTGAACAAAAAGAAATGCCAGTTTGGGTTGTCCAAGATTTCGTACCTGGGACATAATATATTTTCTATCGGCATTCAGCCACTATCGGAGCAAATAGCTTCCGTGTCGCAGTATCCCACACCAACCTGCTTGAAGCAGGTTCAGTTATTTCTGGGTATGGCGTCGTATTTGCGAAGGTTTATTCCCCACTTCGCTTCGATCGCAGCTCCCTTGAGCGGTCTTCTTTAAAAAGACGTGTGGTCTGAATGGGGTGTCTCACAAGAAAATGCTTTTCGAGCTATAAAACGAAAGCTAACTTGTTGCCCTATACTAAGTCACTTCAATGAAGACTGGTCCACTGAGGTGCACACTGATGCCAGCCAAGGCGGCCTAGGAGCTGTGCTAGTGCAGCGTGATCCAGATGGCATAGAACACGTGGTCGCTTATGCCAGCCGAAAACTTTCAGACACCGAGCGCCACTATCCCTCCGACGAGCTTGATTGTCTTGCAGTGGTATGGAGCGTCGATGACAAGTTTCGACATTATCTTTTCGGGCGTAAATTCACTGTTGTGACTGATAATGCTGCTTTAACAGGGATGTTCTCCAAGCAGCAACTTAAGCACAAATTTGCTCGGTGGATAATCACGCTGCAAGAATACGATTTTTACGTGTGCCACCGCGCCGGGGGGCTAAACAACGTCGCCGATGCACTCTCACGGAATCCCTTGACTTCGCGCAACAAACCAGGCAAACCCACATTTTTTTCGCCCAGATGAATATATCCCGAGCCCAACAGTGGGATAAAGATTTGGCATCCATTATTGCATCTATCACTGACAAGGGAAATCACAGTATTTTTGTGATGCGCAATGCCGCAATGTACCGGCGTCACTGACGAGCGGACTGATCCGAAGAACGTTACGTCATTGTAGCAGTAGCCTACCTGTCAAAATACGTGGAAGTGGAGGCCGTGCCATCTCTTGCATACACTTACCTAATCGACTTCCGCAAGCACCAATTTGAATGGAAACATGGCTTACCAAAAAAGTTAATATCTGATCGGGCTACAACGTTTCGTAGCGGGGAACTGAAAAAGTACCTTTGCACGGCAGGCGTGCAGCACCACTTCGCATCCACGTTTCATCCTCAAGCAAACGGCCTTACTGAGAGAACCAACCACAGCATCCAGGCACGACTCGATCCATATACGAAGGCAGGGAAAAGAGGAGAGGCTGACTGCGACGTCCACCTTCCGTCAGCCGCTTTTGCGATTATTACGGCCCTGCAGACGTCTACGGGGAAATGCCCTACGATATTGTTTATGGGAAACTACCACAGCTGAAAGCGGTCCTCAGTCTGGATGCTTCCATTACAATTCCACGTGCCAACGATCGCAAAGAGGCCTGTCAGAAGATCCGAACTGAGGCGATCAAGAAAGCCACCCACGCACAAGAAAATCAAAAGCGCTGCTATGACAGATGCCGTAGACCTGCTCCTGCTTTCAACATCGGTGACAAGGTCTTGGTGCAAAGGGGCACCAGCGGGCCTGGCAAGAAGCTATTCCCTAAGTTCGACGGGCCATTCATAATTACTCAGTGTGTACGAGAAAATACCTGGCGTGTGAACACCTCAGATGCGAGCTTCACTCTCGATAAACGCAAAAGAAACAACTTTGCCGTGCGTGTGTCGCGCTTGAAAAACGCAGTCGGGCCACTGCAGGTGCAGTGAACTGTAATTTCTTTTTTTTCGTTGTCAGGTCCGCAGTGTGGCCGAATGTAACGAAGAGCGGAGCGGCAGCTGTGGGCCGTGGGCTGGAAAGCGGGGAAGAAGAGGCAGAATAAGAACAGCTGGCCCAAGATCGGGTGTTGACTCTTGTTCTCTGTCTCGCTCATCACAATATATATACATAACGAACATTTATTCAGAAAAAGGCTCGGGTGCGTGGAATTGAACGTAGTACACCTGAGTTGTAAGTGCGAAGCTTTAGTCCCTAAGCCACTAATGGTTAAAATCACAAGCAATTTACATGTACTCCTTACCGGTAGTGACGGGCATCTCTGGGGGAACTATCGTGTTTTCTGCATTACCAACAAGACGGCGCAATGACCACGCGTCTCCACATCGTCACGACGCGGCGGCACGTGCTCTCACCTCCCACGCGTACTTTGCCCCACGGAGAATATGCAGGATGGACAATCACGTGTGCGCTTGGTTATGTCGTAGTGGGGGCATTCGTACGCCTTTGCTAGTCTTGGGTGTTCACCGGAACAATTTTATTTCAGTTACCGGGTGCACAAGGTTAACTACAATCGTTTCACAGTGTGCGTTTGCGAAAAGGGCGTGCTGCTAAAACACAGTGAAGTGACAACTGACACGCCTATTGGCGTTGATGTGTGCCTGTGAGCACGTTTCGTGCATCATTTGTGTGTGAAAAACGCGGGGCACGTTTTTATCGGCTCGCCATTGTGCCTGTGGCTTTCCAATAAGTTAGTATCGCATTCATTGCTTCGCCTTTGCAGCAAAGCTGTGACAGTTTCTAGACCATACATTTGGACCTCACTAGACCATGAAACCGACATTTAAAGCTTTCATCTTTAAGAAACCTCCATGTATCAACAGATGTGCGTCTACTAATATCGGTTATCACAGCTTCTTGCCTCTCCACGAGATGGCGTAAAGTAACGCTTAAAGTCAGGCCTGTTGACGTTCAGGTGGAGTACACGTTTCGGATGTAGCGCATGGTAAATTAATGCTGTAGGACGCAGCCGTTAAATTAGCGTGCGCAGCACGAAGCACGTTGCGAACGTACGGCCTTGCGTATGCTAGAGCTCTCCAATGACGAATTATTGGGGGAGAACTGCTCAAAATCGTAGCAGGAAAACCTTTTGTGACCTTTGCGCAGCATCGATTTTTCCAACTATCGATATGCGTAGAAAAAGCGTTGCCAGAAGTATTTGATTCGAATGGGGAGCGGCAATTCAATCACTGCATATGCATTGATGGCGATTTTTGCGGTATCATGACACAAAGTCACAAGGGAAGCGACAACTGAGACTTGCGATATGTTTGATTGATTGTTCTTGGGGCGACAAAGTGAGAGCAGGCGAAAACTTGAGAAGGGGGGGGGGGTATCTCCAGTCCTTTCTGTGTCTATAGCTGAAGACGTCCCTGCGAATTGGTGGGCGGCTTCGCTGAATGCGAACCACTACTGACTGGCGCTGAAAAACGGGGTTTTATACAGCTACAACTAGCCTGAAGTTCCTGGTCTGAATAGTAATCACAACCACTAGAAGTTTCAAGGCGCCCTAGACATGAACAGGACACGCACAACGTTTACGAATTCTATGCTCAATTGATAATTGACCAAGATGCGACCTTTACGCTGGTTGCTGACATTCAAATGGCTCACTTACGCAGCCCACCCCTAGCATTTCTGAATACCATCTGTTACTATAGACGAGAAAAAAATGGGGCATCCTTAAGCTTCGGCTCTAAAAGATAAATGCGATAGCAATACTCTGTCCCTTTTGCGTCTACTCCGAACACGTGAAATCGTTTCAAACATGCTATGTACCCACTACGTGGCCTTAAGAGAATATGTGCGCCGTAACGTGTGTGCCTTGTGTAGAGAGTTAGCGACATTAAACCATGAAGTCATTGGGATAATCGCATGTTCTGACACCCGATGGCAATATGCGGCAGCTTGGGCTAGTTGGTATGGTATGACAGTATGGTATGACATGTCCTTCGTGTCCTTCTTGTCTCTGTGTCGTCGTTTTGTTCTCGCGCTATAACTATCGTCGTCCGATGGCAATGTTCTCTTTCACCACCCATGATTTCGGCGATATTGCATGTATTGTAAAACATGCATACAGGGCGCGTATGCTTGTAAAGCATGAAAGTTACTGGAACTGCATTTCCCAGCAGAGAAGGCTCTTTTCACTGCATTCTCCAGCAGACGCGTGGCTGTGTGATAGAACACCCTCTTACAATGCAGACGACCTGGGTCTGATCCCCACTCAGATATTTGCATCGTTGTCGACTTTTCGGTCGCGCAGAAGATAATTTTTTGCTCATAACCAATGACGCTGACAGCGTAATTTCTTGGAAGTGAGTTTTTCAAAGCTATCGCATAATTAAAAACAGTACCCACACAGGGACGATTTCGTCCGCATTTATTAGTACTTCGTGAAAGAGAAAAAGAGAGTGGAGGACGGAGAACCATTGTTGACCGCTGTTAGCGCGGACCGTCGTCGCCACGGCCAATGTTTACCAATTTTACCATGGCAAAGGTGGTGGTGCAAGCGGTGGTTCATCCGCGTTCTTCCGCATCATCCTAGTACGTGCCGTTGCCGCGGCGAGGCATCCCTCCTCCACGGCGCAGGCGGGATCCCCGGATACCGTAGGTGGCCAGCGCCAGCATGGCCCCGATCACCAGGCTGAAGACGAAGACCATCAGTGGACGCCAGCAGCTTGGAGAACGGGCGAGCGCCATTATCTCCTGGCGCATTCGCTGTCTGTCGTTGTTGGTCCTGCCGTGGCCGAACGAAGCGGGCGCTCGGCCGGGCGTCGCGTACTCTACCGACGGGAAAAGAGGCCCCGGACCCTGCGAGAAACAGAACTCACTTGGAATGTATAACTACGACACGTTTCGTTTCGCGTTATTATTACGTCACATTGGTTAGCCTTCTTGCACTGCGGAAGACCAAGAGGGGCACAATACCCCTCGCCCATTCGCGCACAGGCGCATCACCTAATATGGCTCAGTATGAGTACCTTCAAGGTATGAAATTGATAGGTTTAGTTGCACTCATAAAATGCGAGAAGTGACTGTCGACTTCGGCGTTGACACCTACGACCTAAACAGTTACGTGATTGCAGGTGGCGTCAAGATGACGTCATCTCTGATGACACAGACCTCAAACTCTTTTACGTCACTTCGACCACAGAGCTTGCCGAAACTAAGCAGAGAGAGACTGAGGCGCTGCGATCATTCAGCCACCATGGGAAATTTGCCTAGTCTTTATGGTTGTGGGTTTCGAGTGCGCTTGTGGCCTTGTTTATTGCAGTGTTTCGGTTTTGTTTCAACTTAAAGAATGAACCCGTGTAAACTTTGTGTCCCGATTTGAATGGGTGAGCCTGAAAGATTACGTTGGTGTATCGCAACTGCTAAACATTTGCTGAACTTCGTATCGTGACAAAGTGGCTCCAGGCCACGCGAAGCCGAACGAAGTCGAAAAAATGAAGGCTATAGGTACATATCTGCACTAGCCATCATTGTCATGCTGGCTAAACTGTCGCGTGCTATAGCCCAGACACTAGCTACTGAGTTCCCTCTAATGTAATACAATGCATGTGTGGGAATTCTATTGCTATGGCGTCAGAAAAGCTAACTCCAGATCAGGCCTGTAAGCTGAAGGAGAACACTACACCCCCCCCCCCCAAACACACCCTCCTTTTACCAACTCCTATTGAAGTTTGGTAGGGAGGTGTTTTACTGAGAATAAATAATCAATATAAGTGTTTTTTGAGTTTTTCAACAAGTGGACCTCCCCCTCCCTTTCAAAAAAAATCCTTGCTAATAACCTGCTCTAGAGTATGATGTCTTATAACTTCTATGACGTCACCGCTTGGCCAAAGATAAGCCAATCACGGAGACAGTGCTGGACCACGTCACGTGCAGAAACCTTTGAAAATCAGGAGGAGGAGGGGAAGGCGAGAGCCAATTGTATTCTGTGAAAAGAAAAAAAAAAGCCAAGTCGAAGTAGATTTTATTCTAATACAGCGGGCACACGAACACTAGAAGAAATACACAAACAAAGCAGGTGCTGCGTTGCGAATAAAGGTGCTTCTTGCGTCGGTTTTCTAGTGTCAGTGTTTGTGTGCGTGCCATACCCTTTGAATATCAACAAATACCAACAAATGGCGTATCCAAGAGGGCGCGGAGATGTTTGGGGTGCAAACCTCGGGAATTTTTCTATTTTTCTTACCTAATTACAAGCACACATAAAAACGCACGCACGAACAAACATAAAGTATGGTTAAACGTTCTCGAAAACAATTCTGGCTACGCCCCTGGTGCCAGCTGTAGCCCAATGAGCCGTGCTAATACAACATATTTCGATGTAGGGGAGCGATCGTATAGCAATATTATTGTATTAAACAATAGTTGCTATATATTTCATGTAGGTACCTAATACGACACGGTAATATCCTCTAAAGCCTGGGTTGCTTTTTGAGGATTAATAACCCGGGAAAACATTTCATGCCATGCAGTTTCTCTGCGACAATCCAATAAGCTTTAGCACAGAGAAATACAAGAAGTGATGGTTCAGAAATGAGTTCAAATACGCAGAACGAGTGCAGTGAGATGAAACAGAATGACGAAAGACCAGATTATACACACTAGTGAAAAAATACACGTTCCTCAATGCGCTTCCTTTTAAAATGAAGATGTATCAACAAGCTTATATTCCTACCCTTCGCATCGTTATGGTAAGGTCGACTGGTTTCTGCTACGCTTCCATTCCCTCTACGACAGAGCGAAAATCTGTCGGTAATGGAGTGAGAGAATGCATGCATGTTCCATGGATTCTCTATAAAAATAATTTTGCATCTGTATAATATAACCACCACTGAAGCTTTTATTCCCTTCAGATGAACGTAACCACATAGACATTAGACGTCATCTGTCCTGAATTGTCAGGGCTGAATACTAATTTAAATAAAAAGGGACTTGCGTCCCTCAACATTCTCTTGGTTGCTTTCATTTAAAACCAGGCTATCTGAATGCACTGTCCATTAGCACGGGTGTTTGGGGGCTAGGTGAAGCATTTCAGAATGGGAGAATTGCGCAAAGAATACAGTACACCGAGGACACAGACGACGACACCTGAAGAGGTATCATCGTCCTAGTCTTTAGTACATGTGATGTGTTTTTTTTCTGCGCAATCCTATTCCTTTCTGAAAGAATAGACCGCGCTAACGTGCGCCCCAGCGAAAATAACCCGTCTGTCTAGGTGGTCCTGCAAAGTTTATGTGGGTGAGAAGCGTGACAAAAAAAAGGTCACATATAGTCTTCGCCTTCCATGCTGTCTGCGTAAGTCTTTCTATTGCGCCTATTTCTCCCACCAAGATGGGTTTCGAGTGTTCGATTTGGACCAGTACTAAGAAAAACGCACCACCAGAGCACCTGAAGGTGACTGGTCAAACGCATATTTAGTTTCCGCCTTTACATCGGTGTGGCGATCTACAACATTATCAGACACTTACGTTCAACGCACTGCTGTACAGCACTGGCTGCACAGTCATCGGATGCGCCCGGACTCCCTGACGACGTCCTGTTGGAGCTGGAGCAGGTGGTGCAGTGTCGCCGATGGAAGCTGGCACGTCACCACCGGCTGCTCGTCGGGAGGACTCAGCATTAAAAGACATCGCGAAGGTTCCTCAGAACGCTTGCTTGCTAGCTTGATCCTTCACAACGCTTCGATGACCTCGAGGCGACAATGCTCTTCGTCTTCATTTTCTTTTCAACTATATCTGTTTCCGGAAGGAGACATTCGGAGGGGTTTTAGCTAGCCTATAATTCTATGTAACTAGCAGTAACTAACAAGAATCAAGGTGCCGAAGATACATTGAAATATTACGATGCAATAACAGGGTTCTTTGTGCATCGGCTTAGGATCACTCGAACATGAACTCGTCTTCTTTTTCTTTAAAGTCGACGCACTGTCTCGCACCCCTCAGGAGCACAACTGCGTTTATATGGGCTCCATGATCAGCCTACTTTGAATAAGCAACGATATCATGGAATGACACTATCATATAACGTTAAGATTACATCAAATAGTGATGTAATCACGTGAATATGACGATCATCATCTTTGGACTTCCTCGCGTTCAGATATTCAACGCCGACGCTCAACTTTCCGTTTAATGAGGCATCTAAGAATTAGAGGTGCACTGTGATATTTGTATAAGGCTTTGGAGGTCCGAATTCACAACACGTTCACTCTCGACCGGCTTCCTCTTCGAGCATGTGCAGTGCCAGGGAAAAGTGAAATTCACTCTAGCGAAATATTCCGGTGGGAGATTTACGATTTGGTTTACTGAATTTCCCTTCATACGTTTTATTAAGGGTACAAGAGCTGAAGGCGCGTGGCACCTGACGAGGGCTTCTATACCTATTATGTACGTTAACGATTTAGGAATGCATGCCGGGGTTCAAGCAATACCCTTTAAAACCCACAGAAAGTGGCTTTTAGAGGGCGTTCGTGGCCGGCCTTAGATGCAAACGCCTCTCCTGTACGTTTGAATTTTGTGATCAGCGACGTATCAATAACTCGATCGTGTAAACTGAAACAATATTACGGGATAGCTGGTATGTCCGAGGTTAGACATGTGTCTTACGTAGAAAATTATCATAGTAATATACCATATACTTGCTCTCCTCGTCTTCCTCTTCAATTTTTCTTCCTCTTTTTCGTCGCTCTCCGAGCACGTGTGCTGATTTGACTGGCATAAGATGCAATGACTCTGATAAGTGAGAGAGAGACAGTAGAAATAAAAAAGAGAGAGATCGATTCCATTCAGAACGTCGTCTACGCTGGCACCAGATTTTCTGAAACGTCAACTTGTTAAATATTAGTGAAGTTTATTTTCACTCTGTCAGGATACAGATAGACTGCGAATTACCGATGCAATCGCGCCATAACGCGATTGCATCTTTATTGGTTAGGATTTTACACGAAAGCGGCACCTCAATCCTGCGTAACAAGTGATCTTCGACGTTCTCCGTGTAGTTCTGCAGACGCTCGATGATGTTCCGGCAGTAGAGTGGCTCTACATTCAGGCGAAAGTAGAATGCTCGGGCTAGCTTGTGGGGCACCTCATTACCAGAAACAAACGTGTGTGCTCTGCTTGAAGATTGTTTTAATGCGAAGCATTTCCCAGCGAACTTCGTCGACTTTGAGAGGGTCTGTCTGTCTGTCTATCCAGCCGCTTACGTTTGGGTGCTCTTGTGGTCACCCTCTTAATTTGGCGTGAACCAAAATAAGGATGTTAGAATAAGATGGTTTGACGAATATGACGCGTTGGTCAAGATAAGAATAATGTCAAAATCATGTCGTGTACGTCGTCAAACACTTCCCGCCAGACAGTGGCACATACCCAGTGCCGGGTATGTGCCGCTGGTATGCGGGTGTGTGGCACAGGTGAATGACACTTAGGACACATGGACAATTATAACGCGCGAGCGCTGAGAAATACCCGACATAGCTAGCTTATACCCGACGAATGCAAAGAATAAATGTCAGGGTCCCAGCTGGAATCGAACCCAGGCATTCTGCGTGGCAGTGAAGCATTTCACCACAGAGCTACGCCTGCTCTCGGAACATCTTTTTAACTAGACGCTAATATTATTGAAACGTCAAAAGTGATTGAAGTGCTGCCTACACATTTTTATAAACATTACATACAGCCGTCACATCGGGTTAACGTCAATTGTGGTTAGTTTTCATGCGCTGATGTGTATTTATGTAGCAGTGTGCAGGGCCTGCATCCTCGCGAGCATCAGCACTTCATATCATCTTTTGGTGTAGCTATTACACACGTTCTATAGTTGGTATCGTTGCGCAAGTGCAAACGATTGGTAATGTAAACATCTGCAACTCTTCAACATTTGTACATTAACTTAGCCTAATTTTATGAAGTGTCACTGAATAAAAAATAGCAACACGGTCACCTTCCCTCCGCATGCTTTGCATAACGTCGATTCCGAGATACGTGGGATCTGGCAATTTTTTTTAGCCTTGTACTGGCCGGAACCCTTACAACTTCCGGCAAGATCCCGCGCTTTCCGACATTTCAGCCAACTCAGAGAGGAGAAAAAGAGAGCACCAGGCTCCAGCACTAATCAAACGCTTCGATTCAATGGACAGCAAGTCAGTTGTGAACGTGTATGCGGCAAGTGGAAAGTCGGCCGCGGCGGTCACCTCGATCGTCGACGGCTGAGGTCCCTCGTATCGGCCGCCGCCATTAAAAGCCGCAACACGCAAACGGCTGAAGAACTTGCGGTATCACTCACTTGCGTTGGAACGCTAGCCAGTTTCATCATTAGCGAAAGGTTTTTTTTAATTTGTTTTATTTGGCCAGTGTGTCGCATTTATATGGTTGAGACATATTCGTACACAGGAGCCGTTTGCGTGTAGTCCAGGCTTCCGAGTGTAGGACCCGAGGTCTGGAACCAACAGCCAAAACATTTTTTTTCGGGGGGAAGCACCTTATAGCGTCTCCACTTGTCTCGTCATAAACGTCCCTCATAACCGGGTACGCCTGACAAGTAGTGGGTAAGTCCCACTACTTGGCACCAGTCCATACTACGCCTATCATGAGTCAAACATTCCTACTTACTAACATTATGATAGGCTTAGCAGGGGTTTCAGAATCTCTGACGAAATGTACCAAGGCGCTCCAGTCCCTCGTTCCTTATCTAAAATCAGAGACACAGACGTGCGTCTGTACGGTGAACTGACGTATTTGAAACGCCACCTATTAAAACATATTTCCAAAGCGACGGTGGTTTGTAGCGTCTGAAGCAGCAAATAGGACAGACTTTATTGTGGCAGGCATCGGTGCATACAGATTCTTCGCCCCTCCCCGGTTTGGCGTTAGTGGAGCTTAAGCATCCTCTCTTTCTGATTGCGCAGTGATTCCTCCTCTCCTTTTTATGTAATGCTCGTTGGTAGAAACATTTGTGCCAATAATATAAGGTTGATACTTCAATGTTTCCAGCCGTTCCCACGATAACGACAGACACCGAACACGAATTTACATGTGTAACTTAATGCAATCAAACGTGGCTGAACCGCGAGAATCTTGCGGCATACCTGCCGCGGTGTGGAGTTTACTCTCTATTTTTTTTTACTTTCTAACTCTCTAAATATAATCGTCAAAAACTCACATACATGTTTCTTTTTAAATGCGAAGCATTTATTAGCGAACTTCCGCGACTTTGAGTGTATCTATCTATTATCTAGCCGCGTACGACTTTTAGCTCTCCTGGCCGTTTCGATAATGATATCGATATCAAACTTGGTATGGCATAACATGTCTGTAGGAAGAATATATTTGAATAGTCATAACATGAAAACTATGTATGACATGTATGTCAATAATCTCATGATTTACATCTCATGGTCTTGCTGCTCCGGCGGTCGTTTCGTTCACATGACATGTTGCAAAACTGGTATGGTATGACATGATTGCATGGCCAACATAAGCGACAGACCCTGTCATGGAAATTATGACATACGTATCATGTAACAACATGACTACATGCCACTTTCATAATGCGCTCGTGGCCGTTTCGCTAGCTTCACATACACCAAATTCGGTATTTCGTGACGCCAACGGACGACGAAGGTAAATGACACGTCTAAATATGACGATTATGGCATGCGTGTCATGTAACATTATGACTACATGCCACCCTCATCATACACTCACGGCCGTTCCGCTAGCTTCGCATATACAAAATATGATATTACGGAATGTGAATGAACAACGCAAGGAATGTGACTGGTGCAAACATGATAATCATAAGATGCGTGTCATGTAACAACGTGGCTACATGCCACGCTCATGATGCGCTCGCCACCGTTTCGTTAGCTTCCCATGTATAAAATGTGGTATTACGGGATGTGAATGGATGAAGAAGGTATGTGACTGGTGCAAACATGACAATCACGAGTTGCATGTCATGTGACAACATGGCTATATGCCAACGCCAAGGCGCAAATACACTTCGACGTGACACGGCGCGCGTGCGCGCTGGCGTTCATTTCGTCACGTCACGCCGGCGTATAGCCACGCCAGGCACCGGTCCTGCCATGTACTCGCAAGCGCGCGCCGCGCCGCGTTGCTTTGACGCGTGCGTGTGTCAGCGCGTCCGGCGTTCCTTCGTCACGAAAAGAGGGAGACGCAGTGTTGTCTGGGTAACGCATCAGCACGAAATGCAGCATGTCGCATTTCACACTGGTTGCCATCGGGCCGCTGGTCACGCTGGTCGCGCCTGGCGTGAGACCATAGAGTTCCCGCGTTTTCGTAACGCATAGCGGCGCTGCGCCCAGCGTGCGCGCGCATCAACACCACGTTGGAGTATGTTGGGCTCTTCATGATGCACTCGTGGCCGTTTCGCTAGCTCCACATATACCAAATTCGGTGTTACGCGACGTTAATGATTGACGAAAGTATAGGATTGGTGCAAACATGATAATCAAGACACGCATGTCATGCAAGAACATGAAAACATACCACGTTCATAGCATGCTCGCGGCCGTTTCGCTAGCTCCACATATACTGAATTTGGCACAACGAATAGATGACGAAAGCAAACGACATATCCAAACATGATAATCATGACACGGAAGTCGCCTACGGCTTAATTTACCTCTACTTCGTAACGTTGTGGTGATGTTAAAGTTACATATCAACCTTCCTCATTCGTGCTTCGCATATCATTGATTCACACAGTACGTAGGATCTCCCATTTTTTTCTTCTTCTTATTTTCTATAAAAACGTTTGGCAGATTATACAAACAAGAACATAATTTGAGCATCTGCGCCGAGTCCACCAAGGACAAGTCACAGAGGTGCCAGTGGTCACCTAGTTAGGCCTGATTGACTATAAGCTTTCACCCTCCCATATTCGTTCCCTTCCTTGCTATACTATGCATGGTTATGCGTATATCTTTGTGGTAAAAAACGCTGCCCTGGAGAGTGTGCGTCATGATTTGACGTAGAAAATCGGTGTGCGGGGCCGATTTAGTATTTCAAGGTGCGCGGGAATCATCATGATGGGGATAGCGCTAAAACTATGAGCGCGCCTATGCGCGTGCTCGTGCGCGTACCACGTGAAAAGCTCCCGAGCCACGGGGACAGCTCGGCTAACCCCCAGAGAGCAGAGCGCAAGGACAAGTTCGGGCCACGCCCCGGCTGCTCGTTCTGACCCTCCGTGTCCGGGCCTCGTCTCGGCGTTGAAGTCCTCGGGTGCGTCCTGGACTGGGCATCGCCCCACCTGACCCCCACGTTGGTCTGAAGCAACGTTCATCACGGCCAGCTGCTGTTCTGGTCTCGGAGCGAGACGCTGTCCCAGGTCTGTTCGCGGCTGTCGGCGATACGCTGTTCTCGGTGGTGTACAGGCAAGCCCAGGCGTTGACCACCGTACTGGGATGCCCCTGGCGGTTATCTTCTTGACCGGGCCCCGCCTCGGTACGAACTCCGCAAGCACAAGACACACCGCCTCCTGACTACCAGAGAGCTCAAGGTCAAGCGCAATGTTCACGCCCCAAGAGTAGAATGTAAGTGAACGAACAAGCACATTAACTCCCTTCGCGTAGGACCGTGAGCGCGTGTATATCTGTGTGAGTTTATGTTGTGTGTATCCCTTTGTTCATCTTCGTGTATATAAAAGTCTCTCGTTGTCCTCGAACGTCCTCTGTCCTCATCTGGCTAACCTGCGCCCACAGTTGCCCACAAATTTTGGCGAGCCTGCCAGGATATATCGGCCTTACCTTCTTTCCGAGAGCCAGACGGGCGGGACGAACCGATGGATTTAGAGAAATTGCACGCGATCGGAACGGACATGGGCCTTGCCAGGATCGGCACTCAACATCTTTCAGGCGAGAATTGGTCGCACACAGGATGCCTGTAAACGTGCAAAGACTGCTTTGTATTGGAGAGGAGGCCGTGTGGTCTTGCGCCGACTTAGAGCGAATGTTGCAAGAAGACCTTGATGAGGAACGAAAGAGAATTGATTTTGAACTGCGGTACATGTGCAAAAATGGCAATGAGCGTGTGCGTTTGCGACAGGAACGAGAGAAGCTGTTGTCTGAGATCAGCACAGCTATCTTGGAAATCCGAGAAATTGCAAATAGGGTAGCGCTTAAGGAGGTTAATGAAGAGGACCAAGTCAATAATCTCAAGGATGAGATAGTTATCCATGATGTGGACACAAGTCTGTCAGACACCCTCGAAAAAGCGTATGTCAGAGAACATGATGATGTAGCTCTGTGTACACGATCTGCAAGTGAATGTGTTAAGCATATACGTAATGGCATTGAAGGTGACGGAAGTATAGAGCAGCATGGCTTCTGCAGTGGTCAGCTGAAACCTCTCGGCCATACAAAGAGCACGTCATGCGCATCTGAGACTCTTGCTTCGGAGCCCAACGAAAAGCGAGTGGCATTGAAAAACCCTAAAACAGAGCCAGAAGATGACCATAATTCGAGCAAGAGGGGCCGGAACTCCAAAAGTAGTAGTGGAGGTAGGAACGCTGTGAGCCCAAAACATGGTACTCTGTACCATGCGGAGGAAAATGAACTTCGAGACAAGCGAAAGATATGGCGTGCTTTGGACTACGTAGCCTGGCGCTCAGACCCCGATGTTTGGATCGAATATTGTTATATCTATATGAACATCGAGAAGCCACCGCGGTACACAGAAGCACATAGGAAGGAAGAACTCTGGTTCTGCGCTAGTACGTGGAAGAAAAGGAGGAAGAGTACAGACCTGGTAGACCGATTGTGAACTGAACTGCGACACGACCATGGACTTTGAACTGCATGCGGAACCAATTCCCCGCGCTGACATAATGTTTGCCCGACTTACTGGGCGTCGATGCTTCCAAGCTTGACTCGATGAATTCATCGTGCTGCCCGGTGCCTGTGTTCGCCGCAACGGCATGAGTGAGTGGTCGTTGGCCTAGGCATCGGGTCTCGAGCGTGCGGTGCCGTGCATTCCGTGTGTGGACGCCCTTGGTACATCGTCACAGACAAAACATTATCGTTGAATGTGTTCAGTTTATGCGTATTGTGTCAGTTGTCTATGTCTTTCAGTTGTGCTCCGTCTTATTTGATAATGTATTTTCTGGGTTCACGGTCACGGCTCTGCGCGTCCGAGTTCCTGGGTCCACGAACAACCACAGTCACCGAGAATATTTGTCAGCTAAGTGAAACCAGCTGTACGCTTTTAATATGGCAACCTAAGAGCTGAAATGTTATTCCAAGGCACATGAAGTCGAGTTACATTTGAAAAGTGTACAGATTCTTTTAGGTGTGGCACAATCTTGTCACATATTTTTGCCTTTTTTATTATTCTTTATTTTTTTCACTGTCATCCGTCGATGTGGATGGGCGATGATAAAGAATACCGCTGCCAAAGTGCGCTTTTATACCGGTAAATCTTTGAGTGTATATTACAGTGCCCTATGGTGCTGGCGAGACACTTGGACATTCCAGTCTACTCTATGAACATGCCTACCCTTTTTATCCCACTGTTTCGCTGTTCTTGAACTGGGGGGAAGATGTGGTAAAAACGCTGCCCTGGAGAGTGTGCGTCATGATTTGACGTAGAAAATCGGTGTGCGGGGCCGATTGAGTATTTCAAGGTGCGCGGGAATCATCATGATGGTGATAGCGCTAACACTATGAGCGCGCCTATGCGCGTGCTCGTGCGCGTACCACGTGAAAAGCTCCCGAGCCACGGGGACAGCTCGGCTAACCCCAGAGAGCAGAGCGCAAGGACAAGTTCGGGCCACGCCCCGGCTGCTCGTTCTGACCCTCCGTGTCCGGGCCTCGTCCCGGCATTGAAGTCCTCGGGTGCCTCCTGGACTGGGCATCGTCCCACCTAACCCCAGAGAGCAGAGAGCAAGGACAAGTTCGGGCCACGCCCCGGCTGCTCGTTCTGACCCTCCGTGTCCGGGCCTCGTCTCGGTGTTAAATTCCTCGGTTGCGTCCTGGACTGGGCATCGCCCCACCTGACCCCCACGTTGGTCTGAAGCAACGTTCATCACGGCCAGCTGCTGTTCTGGTCTCGGAGCGAGACGCTGTCCCAGGTCTGTTCGCGGCAGTCGGCGATACGCTGTTCTCGGTGGTGTACAGGCAAGCCCAGGCGTTGACCACCGTACTGGGATGCCCCTGGCGGTTATCTTCTAGACCGGGCCCCGCCTCGGTAGGAACTCCGCAAGCACAAGACACACCGCCTCCCGACTACCAGAGAGCTCAAGGTCAAGCGCAACGTTCACGCCCCAAGAGTAGAATGTGAGTGAACGAACAAGAACATTAACTCCCTTCGCGTAGGACCGTGAGCGCGTGTATATCTGTGTGAGTTTATGTTGTGTGTATCCCTTTGTCCATCTTCGTGTATATAAAAGTCTCTCGTTGTCCTCGAACGTCCTCTGTCCTCATCTGGCTAACCTGCGCTCACAGTTGCCCACAATCTTACTGCATCTTTTTTTTTCTTCCTCTGTGGAGTCGTTCTCTCGCCTTTTATGTTGCTCCCCCTTGAACCATAACAGTGCTGCTGTAAGCTCCTACAGCGCTTATGAAGAAAAGTGACGAACCTCTCCTTACATACATTAAATTAAAAAAAGGAAAATGTAAATTTAAGGGCTCGTTTTTCTTATTAGACACAATTTCTTTATTATATACACAGGCAAAGAGTGCATATGTAACAGAAATTTGGTCAATCCCAGAACCGCAGTGGTCCTCTAAAAATTACAATGAAACACACAGGTGGTGAACACTTATTAGGGGCCACACGTTCCAGCTTCTCTTGTTAATTATTTGTACAGAATGTTTGGGTGGTAATAAAACCTCGACCATGACCACTCTGCTGCGAAATGTACCTATTTTGATGGATCTTCAGCTATGTAAAATGAAAAATGCTGAACTACAATGTAGCTAACAATTTGCGTCAGCAGTTATAAAACCTCAGTCTGTCAAACCCCACATAATTGTTATCAAAATTAGAAGAAAATATTTTCTCTAAAGAGTGAAGGCTTGTGCTAGACGTATGATACATACTATTATCGCGAAACGCGAAGACATATAGGACGAAGCAGAACAACAGAACTATAGGCCCTCTTGATTCAGTCACTGATACATATAATGTACAAAACGAGAAGTTAATTTTAGTCATTAAATAACGCATAACCAGTATTGAGACCAGCACAGACTGCGGATACGTAAATTTTACTTTCGCCACCATAGAGAGAAAAGAGAAAAACGTTAACTTTCAGATGTAACGCTACTCGACGTAGAATAGGTAACGTGCCGCAACATTATAACTTGTTTCAATCAATGAGACTTCGATACTGCCCGCTTGTATTCACTGACAGTGAACTGTTGATGTGCACCATCGTAGTGACGTTTTTGCCGATCCTAATTGGTGTCGCTGTTGTGTTTTGTCAAGAATCTCCGACCAACCAGCTTTGCTTGTTTCTTGTCGATTGACCCGGTTTTTCGCCTGCCTCTGAAACCGTGCCTCGAAACGCGACTCCCGTTTCAAAGGTGCTGTAGTTTCCTCTGGCATCCGACATCAGCTCCCCAAGACTGCTTCTGTCTGCACGCTCGTCTATGGCAGATGTGGCTGGTGAAGCATGTGAGGATGCTCTCCCGGATAAGGCTGCGCTCAAGGGAGCTGCTTCTCTTGCTGTACTGCTCCGGTTCATAGATCTAGAGTCGGGCGCTCTGCTTATTATGTCCGCCGACTCGCTTACGGTAGCCGTGTTTCTTGTAGAATAATATGCCACCGTCGTCGTTCTTGTCGATTGTATATTCTCCACCGTCTCTATCTCGAAACTCCTCGAGTCTAAAGTAATAGTGCTGGTGCTTGGAGAAAAACTGTTGACAAAGCTCCTGGGTTTTGACCATGGGGATGCACTGCTGCTTGTTGAGTCTGAGCCAACAGCAACCCTACCCTGGTGAGGGTCGGTACTCGATGTGAAGTTCGTACCTTTCAGCCAAGCCGTTGTCTCGCCAGCTGCTGACCCTGAATAGGAGGCATTACTAGCTAGATATGAGGTATTGATAGCTTGATAGGAACTACTACGGGAGGTCGTATCAGTAGATCGATTCGCTATCACATTCCCCGTTGATTCTGAAGAGACTGAAGTGACGTTGGTGATACACTCGCTACTTTTCTTCCATGGACTTGAGAAGTGGATACTGGCAGATCGAGGTAGACCCAAGAGACCGAGAGAAAACCGCTTTTGTGACCCCAGATGGTTTATACGAATTTAAAGTCTTGCCTTTCGGTTTGTGCTCCGCACCCGCAACTTTTCAAAGGCTTATGGACACGGTACTTTCGGGATTGAAGTGGAAGACGTGCCTAGTCTATCTGGACGACGTTACAGTGTTTTCGACCACTTTTGACGAGCATCTCAAAAGGCTGGAAGTTGTTTTACGTGCCATACGGTTCGCGGGCCTAACATTGAAACCAGAAAAGTGCCATTTCTGTTTTCACGAACTTCAGTTTCTCGGTCACGTCGTCAGCAACGCAGGCGTCCGGCCCGATCCTGGAAGAATTGCCGCCGTCGCACAGTTCCCAGTACCCTCCAATAAGAAGGCTGTCAGACGCTTCCTAGGCCTTTGTGCCTATTATCGCCGGTTTATCGCAGACATCGCCCGCATCGCGTCGCCACTAACTCGTCTCACAAGAGATGATGTTGCCTTTGAGTGGAAAGAAGAACAGGAAGCTGCCTTTAAAGACCTGCGTCAACGTCTCCAAACGCCCCCTGTGCTCGCCCACTTTGACGAAGAAGCCCCGACGATGCTTCACAGAGACGCTAGCAATGTAGGTCTTGGGGCTGTGCTTGTGCAACGGCAAGAGGACACAGAAAGAGTGATCGCCTGCGCAAGCCGAACGCTAACACGCGCAGAGGCTAACTATTCAACAACAGAGAAAGAATGCCTCGCCGTAGTATGGGCAGTAATGAAATTTCGCCCTTACTTGTATGGCCGATACTTCAAAGTTATTAGTGACCATCACTCCCTTTGCTGGTTAACTAATCTAAAAGATCCCACCGGCCGATTAGCGCGTTGGAGCCTAAAACTGCAAGAGTTTGACATGACGGTCGTGCACAAGTCAGGCAAGCGACATATGGATGCGGACTGTCTGTCCCGTTCACCCATTGAGTCGGCAACCCTACCCGAGGAGGAGGAAACGGCATTTCTCAGTGTTCTCGACACGACCACCATTGCGCAGCAACAACGTGACGACACTGAGTTGCTTGGCTTAATTAACTACTTGGAAGGCAGATCTCAGAAGGCGCCAAGAGTTTTCGCAAGAGTATTGTCATCGTTTTGTTTACGGGGCGAAGTACTTTACAAAAGAAACTTTTCGTCGACAGGATCCGCCTATCTCCTCGTCATACCAGCAGCCCTTCGTAACGAAATACTCAAAGCATGCCACAACGAGGTGACCTCTGGCCATTTGGGTTACATGAGAACGTTGGCCAGAGTACAGCAAAGGTATTACTGGCCGAGACTAACCACAGCCGTGAAGCACCACGTTCGTACCCGTCTCGACTGCCAGCGACGCAAGTCACCACCGACTAAACCAGCTGGCCTACTGCAACCCGTGCAGGTCCCAACAGCTCCATTCTACCAGATAGGCATGGACATTTTGGGCCCACTTCCTATTTCCACTGCAGGAAACCGCTGGGTTATCGTCGCGACGGATTATCTGACCCGTTTAGCCGAGACAAAAGCTATTCAAAGAG
This sequence comes from Rhipicephalus microplus, assembly GCF_043290135.1. Lineage (NCBI taxonomy): Eukaryota > Metazoa > Arthropoda > Arachnida > Ixodida > Ixodidae > Rhipicephalus > Rhipicephalus microplus. Next base: position 151,801,059 of record NC_134700.1, on the reverse strand, counting down.
GTACAGCAGCGGAGGTGGCAAGATTTTTCATCGAAAATATTGTACTGAGGCATGGTGCACCAACCGTCGTGATCACAGACAGAGAAACCGCATTTACGGCAGCTCTTTTGGATCACGTCCTGATGCTGAGTGGAACAACGCATCGTAAGACCACTGCCTACCACCCACAAACAAACGGGCTGACGGAGCGTCTGAACAAAACCATTGAAGAGATGCTTTCGATGTACGTAGATATTGAACACAAAAATTGGGATGAAATCTTGCCATACATAACGTTTGCGTACAACACGGCCAAGCAAGAAACGACCCGCAAGACCCCGTTCAGCCTCGTTCATGGACGAGAAGTACGAACTATGTTAGATGCAATGCTGCTGCACGAAAGTGACGACATCGACCCAGACGCCAACACGTTTACGGAACGTGCGGAAGAAGCTAGACAACTGGCACGTTTACGGATCCGCCAGCAGCAAGAGTACGATGAAGGCCGCTACAATGCTCACCGCAGAGCAGTTGTCTATCAAACTGGCGACGAAGTATGGATCTGGACACCCGTACGGAAACAAGGACTATCAGAAAAGCTCTTAAGAAGCTACTTCGGGCCATACCGAGTGCTGCGACAACTGAGTGACGTCACTTACGAAGTTGTTCCCGACAATTCGTGTAGTACCAAGCGTCGCCAGCACCATCCTGAACTCGTTCACGTAGTGCGCATGAAGCCTTACGTCAGCGATTAATTACGTGATACTTATCTTTAAAAAAAACTGCATTATTGACTTCGCATCGGGTCGATGCTCTTTGAGAGGGAGGCAAATGACCCGTGTATACATGTGGACAAAAACGATGATGGGGGGATTCAGCGGACACCAGGTAGTGGGCCTCTGGCTTGACGCGAGAACGAAGAAGATCTGGTGGCTCAGCTGTTGAGAACACGTTGCTTTCGCTGCCTCAAGGCGTACTTGTGCTTTGTTCGCGTTCTACTGCGACAATATATAGCGGATTGCTCATACAGAGCTGAGCACATGTTCACGTTCTTGCCACTACTGGCAACAGCTTGTACTACGTTTAGCCCGTAGTAAACCATTACTTCTTCATAAGAGAAGTAGTAAAGAGTCCCGACGAAAGCGTATTTGCCGACGTGCGTGTTGCCACCTCACAAGCACGTGCACCGCGGCATCACCGCGTGTTGATAAATCTGCTTCCAACGAGATCTCTGTGATGTATCATTTACACGTGTTATTGCTCAATTTTCTCTTCACACAGTTTCCGCACAGTTGTGGCTCTGGTAGTTACATCCTGCTCGGAAGCTGCACTTCAGAACGGCGGAGTTTGTTGTAAATTCGAGACTGCGTACCTTCATAAAAGCTCACGTGTCCCTGTTCTGAGCGAAATGAGCTTACAACTTTCGTTCCTTACAATTGTTCATCTTCATCGAGCACCCATATATTTAAACTAGTGCATTGTGGTGCCCGTAAACAAAAAGAGATGCTAATTATCTCATAATGAGTGCTTATTGGTGTTGAGTATCTATTTTGATCTTATCGGCAGAAAAAAAACGAAAAACTGCTGCTTTTCAAATTCCTTTCCGCACATGGTATCAACGCGGCGCATGTTTTTCAACGAAACGCGCACACTCAGCCCGTCATCGTATGTGCACACGGCCAACGATGAGAACTGAAGGTGAGCTTAGCCTGATCAATGCCATCCACCAAGCGCAGCACTTCGCAACGGTTGTCCGTTACGCACAGCCATGATCTTCAGCGGCGGTAAAGTAACTTCGCATTCAGCCCCCGTTTGCCACTCTTTTGCGCAATCGAATACAACGCATAGATATATACCTAAAGCCTTCATTGGGTGTAGAACTGCGCATAACAAGTATACTCCGGAAAAAATTTGTGACTGCATTTGTGAAGTGATAACAGCGTCAATAGATTCCAGGCATCAGTAACTTAACCTCAGGTATTTTTATTTACCGGGTAGGCAGCCGGTAACAACTGGCTAACCTCCTTG